>NC_065921.1:56952315-57044271 GCF_024586455.1 Bactrocera neohumeralis
ATTTTGTTTCAATTGAGATGTTCTATTAAAAATTTCATAAATATTTAAGATACATACAATATTTTATTAATTTTATTGATGTCACACTTTTGCACAATTTCGCTCACTTAAATAGCGATTATTTCCATTAGCATTAAGGATTTCGAATTGCACTTAACCTTCTCGTTTGAAAAGCAATAGGTGTGTTCGACCAGCTTCTATCCGTCTATTAATGAAATTATCACATTCACACTCGAATATGGCATTTCGTTGCCATAAACGTAACTCTTCCGTATTCATTTGAAAATTTGTTTCAGGTAGAGGTTCAAACAAAAAATCCATAATTTCCCTTAAAAGTAGCTTTTATATTTCATATATATATAGTGCTATAACTTTACACACATAATCTAAGTACGCAATTTTATATTTTAAAGGAATTTTAACAAATTAACTTCTGTATCTACTGCTGCTTTTTGTTTTTCTTTTCTCGTTTGTTCGTTTCTTTTTCTAATGGTATTGTTTTGGAATTGATTGAAACATTTTACAAAGAAAGTACTAAATTATTAGTTGAATAGTATTTTACCTTGCTGTTGGTGCTGCTCTTGCTTTTGTTAATGTTGTTGTTGTTGCTTTTTGTTAATGTTGTTGCTGTTAGAAACTTCTCTTCTCCCTGTTGATCATAAATATTTCACTTTCCCTTTGCCGCTGTCAGTAGCTTGAATTTCGTTCACCATCCTTCTCGTGGTTTTCGTCGCCGCCTTCGTTTCCGGTCAGCTCCATCACTTGTAATACTTTTCTGCACTATAGCTGCTGCTGCTGTTGTTGCTGTTTTTTTTTTTTTTTTTTTTTTTTTTTTGGCTGAAGATCTTGCTGCTGTCTCCGCTGTTGTTGCTGTTTATATTGCTGTTTGTTTTTTTTTTTTTTGTTAAAGCTGCTTCTGCTGTCTCCGCTGTTGCCGTTTTAGTGTTTTCAACAGTTTTCTTTATTTTTTCTCAAAATAGTGAATCTTAGTTTTTGTTTTGCACTTTTCACAAATTTTTTCACTTTTTGAATTATGTTTTTGCTTTTGCTATAATTTTCCAACTCAAATGTATTATTTTGTTCTGCTTTGGGATTTATATAATTAGCTGTATCTTTGCCACTTTTCTTTTAATAACAGTACTTTTGTTTAATAATAATTTATTTAGCTTTTATTTAGCTTTTATTTAGCTTTTCTTTGCTAGCTGAGCGAAGCTGAGAGAGAATATGGAATCGTTCCGTTCGACTGCGCCAATTACGATATAATAAAACTCCGGTTTACCGTACTGAGCGGCTTGCCGTCCAGTTTATTAATCATCATTTTATTCTTTACAAAAATCTTATTTCCTAAATTTACCTGAATCCGTTGTGCTGACTTGACATTCCTCAGCATCAACGACCCGGCATATCTTATATATGTACATATGTATGTAGTTGAATCTGAAGATTCAACTTACATTTCAGAGAAATAAAAATATTTAAAAAATACTTGTCTTTTTTTGTGTGTCGACGAGTTTGACAGTGGTGGAGTCGTTTGACGACGCAACTCGCGTGCGCTTAAGGAATCGTAGTTACAATAATTTGGCCAATGTCCGTACATTTGTGAGGAGTTCATCTTTCGTGAATTGACAAACGGCAGATTGAATTGATATCGAACCACCGGAACTGACCCATTTCCAATTTTTAGCGAAGACGATGTAAAATGTCTTCGGCAATGTCATTTTTGTTCATATCCCATAATTGACGCGGATTTGAAGGCTGATTTGACGAAATGTTAGAGCGAAAAGTGTGCGAACTTCATTTTTATTCCAGTGTTTAAAATGTTCCAGCAATTGTAATTGCTGTCTTACTTCTCCAAAATTTGCACACACCGTACCCTTCACAGTACGCAATAACTCGAATAAAGTTTAACTTTATTCAATAGCAACCGAAGCTAGAAACAATCGTCGTTTTTCGGGTGGATTGTGTAAATTCGTCCTAATGCATTAGTTGATATCACACCTGGATATCAATCTACTGGTTAGCCTTGCTTTCTGCGCAACTATTTCTTTGACGATGCATTCCAGGTATAATATCATGGTATTTCCGAATAGAGCAATGTTCTCGCAACCGGATCACTGACGAAAGATGAGAAAAAACTTGTTAATGTTAATTTTGTTGCTGGCGGTGTTTCCACTAGCCGTTTATGTATTCTCTGGGAATGCACACTCCAAATTAACTGCGAGACGCACAACAGTCGGAAAACGTTCATGAATTGCAAAAGAAAATATCCTACAAAGCGCTTTATTGCAGTTTACGTGTCGACCGTATCGTTCAAGACCAATAACCGCCATGTTACTTCCTTTGGTGACGTAATTACAAACGTATTTTATCGATTACTCCAAACTGCAATACTCAACATTGATATGAGTTTTGAATGTGAATTAGACAATAATGGTGAATATAGTACGATCCATGTGTTGTCAACTCCTATATTCATTCTTCTAAATTGAATGCTGAATGTTCTGCCATTGTCGTCTGGTGAGCGACGCCTATACAGTGGATATCATTCATTTCTAGTTTGAGTTTCCGAAAGAAAAGCACTTGGATAGTGCTTCGTGCATATATTGTCAGACATACAACCCGAAATGGGATTGTGGTGTCCGCAAGGTCCATGAACCATATTGGTTTTCACCACTTGGTATAATACTGTATCTTTCTCTGCATCAGGAATTTCCGCAGAAGTGAATTCATCAGTTTGATCTAGTGTAACCACCATCCACCATCCAAAGAAGAATGTGTGCGTGCGGCAAACTTTTTTCTTGCTACTCAACAGAATACATTCAGCATCTTACAGCACCATATATATGTACCTTATGTTGCTTCAAGATAAAGTCCAACAAACATCGCTGCTGTTGTTTGAAAAGTCGTGCTGTGACATCGTGACGATCGCTTGACCGCGTTCCATAATTCCACATGTATGTCATCGCATCCTGGGAGTAGTCGTTCATGTGTCTTGGGCTGTCATACGTTGATGGCAAAAAGAACGCCGACCGATATTAGCGCGACCTCTTCGTGGCTTCGTAAGAAATTTCAATCTGTAATTGAAACAAAAAGTTTTCACTGAACAATTTTCAATAATTTTTCTTTTGAATAGCCGGAATAAAAAAGCATGCTACCGCAATTGAATGATTCAAATATTTGAGAAATCAAAATATTGAAAAACAAAAGAAACAAAAATTGAAAAATTATTTGTATGGAAAAAAGTTAGTTTTTGGAATGTTCCAATTTTCAGACTTTTCCTCATGAAAAGCATAAGGTATTTTTATTTCCAAACCTTCCCCGATCCACAACGAAAAACCTCTACAAATTTCATCAAGATTGCAGAAGCCGTTCTCTTAGCGTTACTAACAAACAAACATTCCTTCGTAAAAATCATCCTTGAACCTCCACGAACATTTAGAAAAAAGAATTGGCCCAATTGGTCCAGGCGTTGTTGAGTTATGCGCTTACCAACACATTTTTTTTGTTTTTCTATTTTCCCGCTTTTCTGTTGAAATTTTTCCTGAATTTCCTTTGCTATAAACCTCACGGAACCCGAGACCTTTCTAACGAATGCAAAACCGTGGAAATCGGTTCATGCGTTCTGGAGTTATAGCGTCAGGAAGGAAAACCCGGTTAATTTTTATATATTAGAGTCAGCTTTTATATGGGAAAATGGAATTGTCGAGTAAGACTCTTTCTTACTCGCAGTTTTTCCTTATTTGCTCACCGTTTAGACCTACCCACTGCCTACTGCCCAATATTTTCTTTAATCTGGTCGACCATTTCTGTTATTTTGTGTGGATTTATAATATGTGAAATTGTACTTATTTCATTGACTATTTCTATGTCTTCCGTTTCTATGCCTATTGGTGTGATTTGCAAGAGTGCTGCCACCAATGTTATAGTAAACATAAAAAAAAACACAATTGTCCCCGTCATCTGTAAAAATAAAATTATTATTTTATAACCGTTTGGTTTTTTTTTATCCCTCTCTAGTGGATTAACTCGGTAGTACAGTTGATCTTTATGCCGTACTCTTTTGTAGTTTTTTAATGGACCTTCTTCTCTTCTTGCTATATAGTCTTCCCTTTCTTTGTTCCTTTTACATTTACTGTTTCTTTTGAACGTTTCCATTCGCATCTTCAAAACGTTGGAAGACACTTCATCTCTTGCCATTCGGGGTGTGCATTTGATGGTAGAATGGTACCGATCGTTATAATTTCCTACAACAACCTTCATTCTCATCTCTGTTTAAAGATCAGGGTCCTCAATTCCTGTTCCACATTTCCTGAATGGCTGTTTGGCTTTGTGAGATGAACCTGTATTCCTTCATCCCAAAGGTATGCCAGTAATCGTTCTGCCTTAAATTCGTTGTCTATAATAACTTTCTTTGGTTTACCGAAATTCGAAAAATGGTCAATCATTATTGCTCTCTTTCCGGGCCAGTTTCTATTTGTTATTTTATAGACTGCCGCAAATTTTGTAAGCTTATCTAATGCTGTTACGAAGGCTTGTTTCTTGAAATGAAAAATATCAATGTGCCCTATTTCATTTTTATTTTCAGGGGTTTCTGTTAATTGAAATTTTGGTTTTATTGAATTCCTATCATATTTGATTTGGCAGTTATAGTATTATTAGTTGAATATGTTCCTTAAATTTAGGTTAATGTATTTTATCTTTTAGTGAATTATACGTTTCGTTTGTACCACTATACATAGATTCTTTTATATGGTAAAGAGATATTTGCTTACGTAACTCCTCTTCTTATTCTATTTCTGAGGCTCGTTTTGTGCATTTTACGAGTTTTAAATTTCTATCTTGAGCAAAAATTTCAAAAATAATTTTTGCATTTTATGGTAATCCGCTTCAGATACTTCGGAAAATATTCCCACTATTCCGTTTCCTATTATGTATCTTTTTAATGTTTCCTTGTTCTCTTCTTGTTCATCCATTGGGTTTATTTCCATTATTTTTCTTCCATGGAGTCTTTGCATTTGAGCTTTTGGGCTATATGTCAATATAATTTGAAGTTCGTATTTATTAACAACTTCTTCTTTAATTCGGAAGTGCTCAAGCAGTTCTTCATCTGCTGAATGAATTATTTCTGACAATTCCAGGTTTGATTCATTGTCGTTACCTTCTTTTATTTTTGGTGAGTTCTCAATTCGACTCAAGAAATCAGCTACGGCATTATTTTCTCCATTTTTCTACGTCCTTGGGTTCAGGTCCCCTTCTCTGAAATTGTTGTCTACTATTTTCCGAGCTTCTTTGCTGTCTCGAGTAATTATAACAGTTTTGATTAGCTTGAGTTTGCTTTGAATAATTTTGATGACTTTGCCCCGATGGTTGTCTTGTATGGTTATTTTGTTATCCATAGGAACTCATTCGATGTTGTCCAGATTGTGGACGATACTATTGTCCTGAGGAATTTTGGTTTTGTGAACGATAGCGTTCTGAGAAGCTTTGATTTTGCTGTGAGCGATATTGCCCCGAAAGTGGTCTGTTTTGATAAGTGGTAAGTCTCGAATGAAAATTTTTATTGTTTATACTATTATTTCTGGTATTAACTTGAAAATTTGTTTCCTATAGTTTTTGATGAGGATTTAAATTGCCATCATTCAAACCAGTAAATTTATAAATTTCATGTGTTATGTCAGTCAATGATGTGATTGGTTGCACTGTATATTCAAATGTCCCTGCTGCTAATTATTTAATTCGCTGAATTAGCATTCCTGAAAAAATTTCTTTCATAGTGTCAACATTTTCACTTAGTGCACTAAATTATGTTATATTATCTATTATTTCTTTTATTCTTCTACTTAATTCCGCTATGCTGTGTACCCTTAGTTCCGAAATTTCTTTCGTGATCGTCATTTGATCTTTTGTAGGTGAGGTGGGTTTGTTTGCAAAAATTTTTTTGCTGAACCACCGATTTTTAGATCATATTTCTTCCTGTCCTACATAGTCTCTCTGTACTCTGTCAATTGCCTCAATGAAGAATGGAAATTTTTATACATTCCCTTCGAAGGAAGCTAAATATTGTAAATCTTTTTCTATTCTTTGCCTAATTGATAGATGCTGTCGGGGTATGTCGACGTAAGGGGCCGATTTCGTTTAATTAAAAGATGGTTAGTTTTAGTTCAAACGTTATAAACTTTAATTCAATATATTTGGATTTATACATACAAGTGTATGATTGTGTGTGTATGTGTTTCCAATAGGGATTAATTGTTATTGAGTTTGTATAAGCTAGTGTGAGAGTTGAGTGTTAATATACATACGTATTGTGTTGATTGAAATATATAATTCCTTTTTGTGTGCTGGGTTTATTCCCTCGTTGTGGGTACTTGATGGATAATTTTGGTGAATTCCTGTATTGTATCCGTATTGTTTTATGTAGTGATTAAAGCTCGTACTTAACGTGTATTTTATATAATGATCGTTCACTTTGTTTTATCACTTTGTCTAATTGTAAACTTCACTTGATGTTGGTCTCCGTGTTCACTTGTGCTTGATTGCTGTGTTGGCGGGATAATAATATGCCTTAAGGCAAAAAGCGCGGGAAAGTTATTTTCTTTTTTTGTTTCTCCTTCTTCTGTTGAGTGAAGTTGGGGCGGTTGATATTCCTCTGCATTACGCCTCTATTACTTTATGTAATTTGTGGGAGTAATGCAGAGGAGTATTTGTTTGGATTAAACATCCCGGCCACCTTGCAGAATCTGCGAAATAATTGAGTATTAGTAGGGTAACATATATTGAAAAATTTGAGATTGATTGGAGTAATTATCAGCAGTATACTTAGGGTTAGATGGTGCCAGTAAGGGTCCAGCCAAATGCTGTATTCTGCGCTACCACTGTACCATTATCGGGTTTGAATAGTCCACTTCTGATGATTTGAGGGTATATATCCGCTCCAATCTCCAACGTTATCTCTTTGTTGCTGTGGAATTGAGGGTCAGCGAGAACTAAGTGTTCAAAGCGCATTTGCACATCGTCACTTAGATCTCGCTCATAGGGTTTTTTGGGTAAATTGTGGGTGATTACTGCGTTACATTCCAGACAAAACTTTGTGTCATTATTTGAGCTAATTTTGATGCTACAAATACGATACGTGTTGAGGTATGTAATTGGCAGTTTTAATTTTTGGACGAGTTCGGCTGCTATATTCGTGATTTTGAGGGTAGGGTTTAAAATGGCTCGAACTTTATGCCATTCACCATCGCATCTTAATCGGATCTTCAATGTGGGTACTAGGGTCTGCTTAGCCAGTAAGGATGGTAGTCGGGTCTCCATCGCAAGTGGATGTTTCTCAACAACATTGGCATCGTTGGTCGGGTATAGCCTCGGATGTCCGTGTAGGGATGAATGATGTTTCCCATGGCAAGTGGAACATCGATTTTTGCTTGTGCATCCTTCTGTCTTGTGCGACCTGGCTAAGCAATTAACGCAGTAGTGATGCTTTATTACTGCTTCGTATTTTTTGCTTATATTGTATGCCGAGTACGTAGCGCAAGTCACTAGACGGTGGTCTTTTTTGCATATTCCGCAAGCGACATGACGATGTGACGTGGGTTTTCTGTGATGTGAGATCGTTTTTCGGGTTGTGCGATCATCACATTCCTTTTCCTCACGAATAGTGGGAAGGGTCGACTTGAAACGCCGCATGCGTCGTGACATCGTTTCGTCTTCCGAAATTGGCGTAATGCTACGGGTTGCGCTACGGGACCGGATGGTAATGGTCGAGCTCATACGACGAGGTTTGGGTGAGTTGGTGATTGTTGGGGCCATTTCACTGAAAAAAGAAGAGAAAACTTGTATGTTATTCTGTGTTTAATATCACAATTTTTGTGATGGGGCGGGTTATTGTGCCTTGAGCAGTTCGGATTTCAACCACTCGTGTTTTATTGTCTAAGCCGGGGAAGACCTTTTGGATTCGACCGAGCTTCCATTCGTTGGGTGAAATATTTTCGTTTCTTATAACGACTAAGTCGTTAACTTCAACATTACGTTGTGGATATTTCCATTTGTATCGTTTGTGTAGCTCCTTAAGGTACTCTTCTTTCCATCTCTTGCAAATGTGCTGGTAGAGTATTTTTAGTTTTCTGCCATCTGTTAACGATGCTTAAGTTTGCATCCTCTAAATTGGGTTCGGCAGGGGTTAACAATGGGGTACCTATAAGGAAGTGTCCTGGAGTTAGAGGTTCCAAGTTTGATGAGTCGTCGCTTATGGGGCTTATTGGCCGAGAGTTTAAACAACTTTCAATGCGGGTCAAGAGGGTAGCAAATTCTTCAAACGTGAATTTTTGTAGTTTTGCGATCTTTTTTAGGTGGGTTTTTAGACTTTTTACGCCTGCTTCCCATAATCCACCCATATGTGGAGCTCCTGGTGGGTTGAAGTGCCATGAGATATTTTGATGGCTATGGAGAGATGTAATTTGAGTTCGAAGTGTCTGTAATAATTCACGCCGATCTTTCATTAGCAACTGTGAAGCTCCTATAAAGTTTGTTCCGTTGTCGGAATAAAGATTGGCGGGACATCCACGCCTCGAGAAGAAACGGGAGAATGCTGCTAGGAAGGCTTGCGTAGTGAGATCGCTAACGGGTTCCAGATGTATTGCTTTAGTTGAAAAGCATACAAATACACATATATATCCTTTGGTGATTAGACATGCTCTCCCAGTGTAGTTTTTGATGTCGTAAGGTCCAGCAAAGTCGATACCAGTGGCAGCAAACGGCCGGGTTAGGATGGTTCGTTCATTTGGAAGAGCTGCCATTATTTGGGTTTGTTGAGCCTTGTTGTGTATGATGCACGTTTTGCATTGATGAATTATTGTTTTAATCAGCATCTTTGCTTTGGGTATCCAGAATTCTGTCCTTAGGAGTCGGAGAACTAGCTGATTTCCGCCGTGTAACGTTGCTAAATGGGTAAATTGAGTTAGTAATTTTGTTAAACGACTATTATAGGGTAATAAGATAGGGTGGCGCTCATTATATGATAGCGCTGCGGAATTGGTTAATCTTCCGTCACTTCGCATAACTCCTTTAGGGTCAATGAATGGATTTAAAGTCAATAATGAACTTTTCTTATGTATTTGGGTTTTACGGGTCAATGCATCATATTCTTCTCGGAAATGTGTTTTTTGGGTGTGAATAATTAACTTCATTCGGGTTGTTTTGAACTCTTCCGGGGTTATTTCGTGGCTTGAGTAACCAATTTCTCGCCTCCTTGGTGAGGCATTTGCGCAAAACCTGAATAGGTAAGCGATAACGCGAATAGCTCTGGGGAATGAGGAAAACCTTTCGAGTATATCCTCTTGGGTGGTTATCGCAAACGTCTTAACGGGTTTGAATTCCACGGTAGTGTTGTATGTTTTCTCCGATGCTGGAAAATGCTCCTTTTCATGTTGTAGCCATTGGGGTCCATGCCACCAGAGGTTGCAATTAAATAGATCGGTGGGTGTACATCCTCGGCTTGCTAAGTCTGCGGGATTGTCTTGGCTTTCCACATGGTTCCAATTTTCGACTCCTACTTTCTCGGTGATTGCAGCTACTCGATGAGAAACGAAAGTGGTCCATGAACAGGGTGGTTTGTTTAACCAAGCAAGAACTATGGTTGAGTCAGTCCAAAAACAACTTTTATATTGGGTTAGGTGTAGTTGGGATAGGGTAGAGTTAACAAGGTTAGCTAATAGAACCGCTCCGCAGAGTTCCAATCTGGGTAGGGATACGGTTTTAATGGGAGCAACTCTTGTTTTTGAGACTAAGAGAGTTGTCCATATTTTGTCTCCAACTGAAACCCTTATATAAAGTGTCGCGGCATATGCTTTTTCTGAAGCATCAGAGAAACCGTGGAATTCAATGGTGGTTGTTGGGTTAAAATGGGTCCACCTGGGTATTTCAATTTTGTTTATGTTGTCGTAATCCTTTACGAAGCTGTTCCATCGATGAAGGGTGAGGGGCTTCAGGCTTTCATCCCAGTCAGTTTTATCTAGCCATATTTGTTGCATAATTATTTTTGCCGTGATTATTATTGGACTAAGCCAACCGGCTGGGTCAAACAATTTTGCTATGGCTGATAAAACTTCACGTTTGGTGTGTGCGGGTTTTTTCTCCATTGGGTTGACGAGGAAGAAAAATGAATCCTTTTTAGAGTTCCATCGAATGCCCAGGGTTTTGGTGTTCTCGGGTTCCGAAAGGTTTAGTGTTTCCGTTTCTAAAAGATGATCCTGTGGAAGTCCCTTCAGAATGTGTGGGTCATTGGAGGTCCATTTTCGCAGAGCGAATCCTGGGGACTTCAGAGCGGAAATGAGTTCATCTCGTGCTGACTTTGCCGTGGTCAGGTCATGTGTTCCAGCTAAAACATCGTCTACATACATTTCCTGGCGAAGTATTTTGGCTGCTAATGGGTGGGTTTCTTCTATATCATCAGCTAGCTTCATGAGGGTACGGATCGCTAGATACGGCGCACAATTTATGCCGAACGTGACTGTTTGCAATTCGAAGTCTTCTATTGTGTCTTCCGGGGACTTCCTAAATAATATCCTTTGGAACCGAGTGTGATTAGGGTCTACGAGTATTTGCCGGTACATTTTC
This sequence comes from Bactrocera neohumeralis, assembly GCF_024586455.1. NCBI lineage: Eukaryota > Metazoa > Arthropoda > Insecta > Diptera > Tephritidae > Bactrocera > Bactrocera neohumeralis. Next base: position 56,962,930 of record NC_065921.1, read on the forward strand.
TGAATATCCGCATTAAAAACGAATTGGAAGAGTCGCCAATTTGTGATCAGAATGACAAGGTCTTTCTGTAAAGTAGGCCCGATATGTAAGACGTCATTCAAGCTTTTGTGATTTGACGTGGGGCAAGATGCATTAAATACCACACGCAATTTCGTGGTTATACGATCGGGTTTAATGACTGCGTGGTGTGGTAAGTAATATTGGGTCGCTTTACCAGAAGGGTCATACTCCACTTTCTTCATTTGTCCGAGTTCCAAATATTCCATAATTGCTTTGTCATATTCTGCCTTCACTTCGGGTTTTTTAAGTAAAGCTCGTTCATTTCGGAGGAATTGGGCCAACGCTATATGTCTAGAGTATCCGATATCAATATTGTCGGGTTCTTTGAAGGGTAGGGTTACTATATAGCGCCCATTTGGATTACAACGGGTAGTTTTTTGGAAAATTTCCTCACAAATTTGATCTGATTTGGAAACTACGGATTCCTTTGGGATTTCCTCCACCTCCCAAAAACGTGTGAGTAGATTCTCAGGGTTCACTTTATTGTGAAATGAAACTATGGTGGAATTTTGGGTGGGTTGGGTGATGGGTCCGGACAATATCCATCCGAATTCTGTCTCTTGAGCTAAGAGTGAACCTAGTACGTTTCGTTTTACTCCATTGAGTAAAATACTGGGATAGATATCACTACCGATTAGTATATCCACGGGTCTGGGTTTGTGAAATTGAGTGTCGGCTAATGTGAATCCAAGATTTTTAAGACACTGCTTTGGATCTATGGGGTATGAGGGTAAATTATCAGTTAGGCTATTTAGTATAAATGCCTGTGCTGATAGCTTATAATTGGTGTTTAAGGGTGAGCAAAGTGTGATTTCACAAATACTCGTTGGTGTTGCTGAAACTGCATTGTTTAGTCCGGTCACTTGGGCTGATACAGAGTGGGTGGGTATATCCAAACTTCTTTGAAGTCTTCGAGATATAAATGTGGCTTCCGATCCTGAATCAATAAGAGCTCTCGCGGAATATCGCTGGCCATTATGTTCTATTTGAACCATTGCAGTACCGAGTAATATCTGCTTCCTACTTGGGTTGGGTGGGTCTTGGGTTGATGATTTAGTGGACTGTATAGTTGTTGTGTAGGATTGTCGAGTTGTATTTGTGCTTTGGGTGGGTAATGCGGTACTTGAAGCGTTTTCAGGGCTCGAACTAGTGACGTTTGGCATTTCCGGAGTTGATTCAGGTCGAAAGCTGGATTCTCTGTGTATCAGAGTGTTGTGTTTTTTGTGACACTTACGACACGAGAATTTACTCACACAGTTCTTGTAGCTATGTGAAATAGCCAAGCAGTTATAGCAATAACCATATTTTTTGATTGTGGAGATACGTGTCTCTACATTCATTGCGAGAAATTTGGGACATTCTCGAATAGGGTGCTGCTTTTTGCAGAGCTTACAGCTTTCTGTATCTATATTTTGTTGGGTAAAGTTGAAATTAGTATTCCTTTGAGTATTAGAGGGTCTAGCTATTGGCGTTTCAGCCACGTTTGCATGAAAAGTGTTATATTTCTTTTCATCTGTTCTTTTAACTGTACCGGTGTGGAATGGGGGTAATTTTGCTACTGAAGCTTTGAAATTTCCAACAGATTCGAGGGTTTTGTATTTGTGGGTTAAAAAACTGTCGAAATTTGACCACGTCGGTATATCTGAATTATCTGCTAGGGTATATTCAAAGGTTTCGAGAGTTTGTTTAGGTAGTTTTGAACTACAAAGATATATCAATATCGGATCCCAGCTTTGTGTGTCAATCTCAAGGTTATTTAAATTAGTTAAAACGTTATTAACGGAACGTTGTAAGCTTTTTATAGCACAACCTGTTTCCTGAGTTACTTGGGGTAGGTTAAAAAGGGTCTTTAATTGGGTGTTTACCTGCAACCTCTTATTTTCGTATTGGTCGACTAAATTTTTCCAGGCGAGTATGAAACCATCATTTGTTAGGGGTGCGTTTTGAATAACCTCTCTTGCTTCTCCTCGGGTCTTCTGAGTAAGGTGAAAGAGTCTTTCAACATTACTAATCCTTGGGTTACGGATATACAGGGCTGTAAACATATCCCGAAAGGTGGGCCAAGTTGTGTAATCTCCGTAAAAGATGTCGGTGTCGCATGGTGGAAGGTGAACTGCAGGAGCGAAATCCATCATTGTGGCTTCTGAAGTCCTTTCCTTAATGGGTTGGGTTGACACCTGTGTTTTACGCGTATCTACATCTTCGTTGATGGAAGCTAAGCAAGAGAGGTACATTCGATAACTTTTTTGATATTTTTCTTTCACTTTAAAGAAATCGATGGTTTCATGACTTTCGCGAGAAATTCTTCTAATCGTATCGTATGAGCGCTTTGCTTTTTCATAAAGCGAATTTAGTTCGACCCTTTTAATTTCTAGGGTATAGACCGATTCATCTTCACTTTGGGTCTGAAGATGGTCTTCCACGAATTCAATCAAATCTGTTGTTGTAATTTTAAAATCTTCCATTTCCATTTTTCGGTAAGATATATTTAATATTTGGGTTAAATGAGAAAAATAAGTCGCGTAAGGTTACGAAAATGTAAGAAAACAAATTTTAAAAACTTTTTGTATAGTGATTTATTTATTTAATTTCAAATTAATTTTATTGTTTTTATATCGATGGTGTCCGATTGTTAATATTTATATGAAATTATTAAATTTCCGATGATTCGTAGAAAAAAATCGATAAATTAAACTTTTGCAGGGTTTTGTATTTTTTCCTACTGGGTCACCTTTTTAATTTCCTACTGGGTATTTGTCTTTTGACGTGCTGTTCGCTAGCAATTTTCGTCACCAACAAATATAAGCGAATGGGTGCGCTATTCGTATGTAGGTATGTAGCGGGTGTATATTTATTTATATATAATTTTAGTTTAACGAGAAGAATGCAATAGCCGACGGCAAAATATATGCATATATTTTATTATTGCACTTCTTCTCTTGGGTAAGTATATGCAGGTATGTATGTATATATAATAAAATAGTGCAAATCAACTTTTTGTCAACCCAATAAAACAAATAAATTATGCTTAAGTGTTCTTAAGGACACAATTTGGCAATTGGGTATTATTTTTTAACAAATATGATTTGCACTTTATATTATTATATAGAAAAAATATGGGTTGCACTTACAGTTTTTCCGCTTTTTGTTAATTTCGTTTTGTTTTTGGTTTGGGTTATTCGTTTGGGTATTTGTTGATTTAGCTTACGGGCTTTTTGTTTGCTGGGTGCACTCTTTTAACTTTCAGGTTGGGTTGTGGGATTCCAACGATGATGTTGTTGTTAATTCCCACGAAGACTTTTTCTTTTAATTATCCGGCTCGAAGGACCCAAAAATGTCGGGGTATGTCGACGTAAGGGGCCGATTTCGTTTAATTAAAAGATGGTTAGTTTTAGTTCAAACGTTATAAACTTTAATTCAATATATTTGGATTTATACATACAAGTGTATGATTGTGTGTGTATGTGTTTCCAATAGGGATTAATTGTTATTGAGTTTGTATAAGCTAGTGTGAGAGTTGAGTGTTAATATACATACGTATTGTGTTGATTGAAATATATAATTCCTTTTTGTGTGCTGGGTTTATTCCCTCGTTGTGGGTACTTGATGGATAATTTTGGTGAATTCCTGTATTGTATCCGTATTGTTTTATGTAGTGATTAAAGCTCGTACTTAACGTGTATTTTATATAATGATCGTTCACTTTGTTTTATCACTTTGTCTAATTGTAAACTTCACTTGATGTTGGTCTCCGTGTTCACTTGTGCTTGATTGCTGTGTTGGCGGGATAATAATATGCCTTAAGGCAAAAAGCGCGGGAAAGTTATTTCCTCCTTTTGTTTTTCCTTCTTCTGTTGAGTGAAGTTGGGGCGGTTGATATTCCTCTGCATTACGCCTCTATTACTTTATGTAATTTGTGGGAGTAATGCAGAGGAGTATTTGTTTGGATTAAACAGACACACTCGTTTTGTTTGCAGCAAATAAAATTTCTTACAAGTTTGTTATGTACATTTTTATACTCTCGCAACAATGTTGCTAAGGAGAGTATTATAGTTTTGTTCATTATACTCTCGCAACAATTTTGCTAAGGAGAGTATTATAGTTTTGTTCACATAACGGTTGTTTGTAAGTCCTAAAACTAAAAGAGTCAGATATAGGGTTATATGTATATACCAAAGTGATCAGGGTGACGAGTAGAGTCGAAATCCGGATGTCTGTCTGTCCGTCCGTCCGTCCGTGCAAGCTGTAACTTGAGTAAAAATTGAGATATCATGATGAAACTTGGTACACGTATTCCTTGGCTCCATAAGAAGGTTAAGTTCGAAGATGGGCAAAATCGGCCAACTGCCACGCCCACAAAATGGCGGAAACCGAAAACCTATAAAGTGTCATAACTATGCCATAAATAAAGATATTACAGTGAAATTTGGCACAAAGGATTGCATTAGGGTGAGGCATATTTCGACGCAATTTTTTCGGAAAAGTGGGCGTGGCCCCGCCCCCTACTAAGTTTTTTGTACATATTTCGGAAACTACTATAGCTATGTCAACCAAACTCTTCAGAGTCGTTATCTTCAGACATTTCCATATATAGGTTAAAAATGGAAGAAATCGGATAATAACCACGCCCACCTCCCATACACAGGTTATGTTGAAAATCAGTAAAAGTGCGTTAACGGACTAACAAAAAACGTCAGAAACACTAAATTTTATGGAAGAAATGGTAGAAGGAAGCTGCACCCAGGCTTGTTTTAAAAATTGAAAATGGGCGTGGCCTCGCCCACTTATGGACCAAAAACCATATCTCAGGAACTACTAGACCGATTTCAATGAAATTCGGTATATAATATTTTCTTAACACCCTGGTTCACAACCACGCCTTCTTCCAATATAACGCTATTTTGAATTCCATCTGATGCCTTCTCTGTATAATATATATGTAGTGCTTTACAAAAATACGGTATTTGAAAAATATGTAAATGACGTATAATGAAATCTCGATTATCACTTTATCATGCGAGAGTATAAAATGTTCGGTGACACCCAACTTAGCCCTTCCTTACTTGTTTTTTTTCAAATCACACTTATAAAATAATTACTTTTGGCAAAATGCTTTGTATAATTGTATATTCTGAAGTTAATTAGTTTAAGCGAGTATAGCTGTATATATTTTTAAATTTTAATATTTTAATGTCTAGAGTGTAATATGTATTAGTGTTTTTCTACCTTACTGTTGTTGCTGCTGGCTTTGATGGTAATATTGATTGTTGCTACTGTTACTTCTATTGTTGCTTTTGCTGCTATTCTTGTTGTTGTTATTGTTGTCTTTGCTGCTACTCCTGTTGTTGTTATTCTTGCCTTTGCTGCAATTTTTATTTTACTTTTTTTTCAAATTTTTAACTTGCTTTCTGTGGCGTTTTTCCTTTCTCTTGTTTTACACAAAATTCTTGCTTATTTTTTAATTAATGCAGTGTTTTTTCTATTGTTTTAATGTTTAAATACCCTGAACAGGGCATATTAATGCTGTTTTCATATTTTTATTTTCTTTTTGTGGCGTTTTTTCTTTCTCTTGTTTTACACAAAATTCTTGCTTATTTTTTAATTAATGCAGTGTTTTTTCTATTGTTTTTATGTTTATACACCCTGAACAGGGCATATTAATGCTGTTTTCATATTTTTATTTGCTTTCTGTGGCGTTTTTCTTTTCTTTTACGCAAAATTCTTGCTTATTCTTGAATTAATGCACTGTTTTTCTATTGTTTTTATGTTTATATATCCTGAACAGGGCATATTAAGTTTGTCACGAAGTTTGTAACACCCAGAAGGAAGCGTCGGAGACCCTATAAAGTATAAGTATATATAAATGATCAGTATGTTGAGCTGAGTCGATTTAGCCATGTCCGTCTGTCTGCATATATACGAACTAGTCCCTCAGTTTTCAAGATATCGTTTGAAATTTTGCTACCGTCATTTTCTCTTAAAGAAGCTGCTCATTTGTTGGAACTGCCAATATCGGACCACTATAGCATATAGCTCCCATACAAACTGAACGATCGGAAAAAAGTTCTTGTATGGAAAACTTTCACATTTGACAAGATATATTCACAAAATTTGGCATTGATTATTTTCTAAGGCAACAATGTAATCTCTTAAAAAATTGTTCAGCCGACTGCGCCAGTTAGGTTTTCTTTTTTCGTAACAGAAAATGTTTTTGTATGAATAAAAGACTTCGATTCACCGTACTGTGCGGTTTGCCGTCAGGTTTCTTATTAAATTATATCATTTCATTCTTAAACTGTGCTTAGCGTAATTTACTTAGAGCCGTTGTGCTGATTCGACATTTCATTATTACTATCAACGGCCTGGCATAACTTAAGTAAGCAATTTAATATTTAGGAAATACGATACCAAGAATGTTTATACATGTATATATAAATGTGCGTTTGTATATACACGATCATGGTACCGTATTTTGTTAGGCTATTTTACATATTTTACATATATGTATTTATTATTGCAAAATACACATATTTACTATTATTATTTTATTATAAAAAAGTACTTCTTATATTAGGCTGGGGCAGCAGTGGTATATATGTGCGCGTATGTGTGCTAGTTTAAAACTTATTATGTTGCATTCAATATGGCGCGCCGGGATAAAATGTATTAGTGGTGTTGTTGTTTTTCAGCGTGTTGTGCGTTGAATGCGTAAAACCACAAACGGGCCACAAAGTATGCTACAATTTTCAGAGGAAATAATTTATTGTGCTTTAAAAATATATGAATTTGTAATCATTTTGTAAATAATTAGTATCGCTATTTTGAAATAAAATTATTCTGAAATGTGTATTAGCCGCATCAACAAATTTGTGATAGGCTCAAAGCGCTTTGACGATTTGCAAGCGTCTTATCATCTATTGTATAGAAGGTTAATGTATCACAATGGACCGGTGTTCTTTATCTTCCATCTGGACAGCATAGTCTAGCCAGCGCTTTCATTGGATTTTTATGCGCTTAACTACATCCGTGTCGCGTAGAGATAAGCAGTTCGTATTCCCACCTTCTTCAATATTCATCGCTTACGCGGAACCGTCCGTGTTGAGGAGAACAGTTCTCAAGAATGCTATAAGTGATGTTTAATCACGATTCCACATAGCCCATGGGACGTATAATTGGACAGGAATAATGAGACAGAGCGAAATTTTAAATTTTTGGGAGAGCCTATTGATCCCAAAGTTGAACCTACTACATGTGTTATTCTGCCCTTGGCTTAGATTATTGGTGGTATTTATGCTGGTTCCGAGATATTCAAAATCCTTAACTTTTTCAAATGTATAGCTGCCAAAAGTTTCGTCGCTGCCCAGACGGTAAGAATCATTGTGTGTACCCTCAAGGAATTTTGTCTTGCCCTCATTCACCACAAGACCAACCTCCTTCCCTTCTTTCTCCAAGTTGTACCAAGACCAACGATCTTAATACCAACTGCTCACCCCAGTAGTATGGTATTTTCAGAGTAGACAGTCTCACTGCGGTTCAGATAAGCGCCACGCATTGTATTTTCCCGCATTTTGTTGGCACACAAGATGAAATCCCCTGTCTTAAATCTTGTCTGATATTGAACGTTTCGACGAGGGTCTTTCCGAGTTTGACAGAGCTGATGAGAAAAATGTTGAGTACATTTTTTAATTTAATATAGCCATTTTCAAAGGGTTTCACTTTTATAAGGAATTACTTTTCTATAAAAATTCTATGTTCGACGAAAGTGTGTTTAATACATTTTCTTGTAGAAGTGTTCTACAACACCTTATTTGTACTGAATTTGTCCCATATACATGGCCTTTTTTTATTTGTAGAACTCTTCTTGCCAGAGATAGCTGCAACTTGCGTGCACTATTATGGAATCACCAAAATAGTTACCTCTTAAATTTTAGAAAGCTCCAAAGGCTTCTGAGAATTCGGTATCATCTAATCAACCAATTGAATTGTCGAGAGCTTAAACCGGCTTAAATACTTTCAGTTTTCTGCGCTTCAGAGCAAGTTGTCTGCTTTCATTGAGGATTTAGTCTGAGTATATTGAAAATTACTTTGTTATAGCAATATAGTTCTTAATGTTTAATTTCATATAAATTTTTATGCGAAAATCCAGCAGTACTGCAAAAATATTAATTTCAAATACTCTTACTCTGCATTGCGTTATCTGTGCGGGGATGTGAGTGAGTTTATGAAAGTGTGTATGTGTGAGTATGTGCTTATGTGTATATGACTGTGTTCATCTGCGCCATTTCACTCGCTTTTGTTTCACATATCTACTTACTTACTTCTTGCTATTTACATAACTTCGCACTTCCGTTACCCTGCTTTGCCTTTTTCTTAAGCGGCGCAGCTTGTGTGCTCTTCTGCGCGGTAATGGAGTTCCTTCTATGTACTCGTAAATAAACTAAAGTGATTCTTTAGCAGCAAGTTACTCTATGCCAGCAACTGCCTCTCTCTTGTTCTTGTTATTTTTATTTTTAATTTTTATTTGCTATGCTTGTGCCTGTTGCCGTTGTTGTCTCCGTTGTTAGTTGTGTTATCGCGGAACTTTTTAATAAAAACCAAGTTCATCCACAATTGGGTGGTGGATTCATATTATAATTTTTTGTGGTATCTTCCTTCCGAGATATGCTTTTAATTTTCTTAAGGTTCCATACAAAACTTGCACAAAATCTGTCGAAACTCTATTTTTTTTGCTGCAAAGTCCTTGTGTTTCATGACAAATTATAAGAAAAGCAGGTGGTGGAGTTTTATGTCGAGAGCTCTCCATCTACTCTAGTTTCAGACTACCAGCTCGCTGACTAGTCAAGGACTGCATAACCTAATTAGCAAAAACTAAAAGCCTCCCTCAGCTTCCTCAGGAAGCGCTGATCAACAACCATTATTTTTGTGATCGCGAGATCTTTTTTTATCCATAGTGAACCATAAAAGGTCATCCGAAATACCGAGTGAACATTGTCCAATCGGTTTACTGTCGTACGCTCTTTGCCAGAGTAGTTTGGACTGCCTGGCGGAAGTCTATTGCCCGACATTTACCAGGCTCAGATTGAAATACCGTGATAGAATGAAGATAGAAATGTCTGGGATGTTAAGTGTCTGTCATTTTAAATTTCGCACGAAAACCCATTCGTCGAAATATTTTTCTTCTAAGCTGGTATGACTGTCACGAATATCTGTGCCAAATCAAGTGCATTCGGCGGTTTTTGCAATGAGCCAAATTATTCAACTATTTTGAAAGAGCATTTGGGCATAAGAAAAGTAAAAGCACGATTGGTTCCAAAATCACTAAATTTTTTTCAAACAACAGCGTTGCGTAACATCTGTGAAGCAAAGCTTTCAGTCAAAAAGAATATTATAAAACGTATCATTATTGGCGAAGAGTCTTGGACTTATGCTTACGGCCTGGAAACAGAGATCAATCGGCCGAATGTCGTGGCAAAGGTAAGCCGAAGCCGACAAAAACACGTCAAAGCAAGTCAGAAATCAAGGTTCTGTTGACATGTTTCTTCGATTATCGTGTAATTTTGTATTTGCCTGATTTATCTCCGTATGACTTCTGGCTATTCAGCAAACTCAAACGACGTTACGGGGAATAATTTAGGCCTTTGAACAAATTCACCGTAGAACTCCACTATATTATTTTCAGCGATGGCTCTAGCAAGAGCTAAAAGTTTTTAAAACTAATGCAAGGACTACAACCGAGTCATTTTATTAAGACAAGATAAGCATATAATTTTTTTATAACTGAACTTATGGTCTAAGAAAAAGATTTACGAACCGGCCTAACCCTGTCGAACATGAGGCGATTTCATGGGCGCTTCAAAAAATATTTATGAATAAAATTGTCTCTTCGGAGTTCTCTCTAAAGCAAATTTGAGTTCCAAACTCGAAATTGTTATATATTTGTAGAGCTATCCTGCATCCAGATACCAGTTCTTGATTAACTGAGATATCGTGAGAGGCAACGGCTCGTTATGAGATATTGCTAAATATTCCATTCCGAAATTTTGGAATAACGACTATCCTGAGTGGATTTTAAGAGATTCAGAAATTCTTTGAACTCAGACCTCAAAGTTCAAGTAAAAGTAACCCTAGCGAAGTAAATGGTAGTGAACAATGGCAAAGCGAAATATCTTACGTCATGAAACAAATAGTTATCGCAATCGCGACTGGCCTCCCACGTCACTGTTGACAGTCATAACTTTGAAGTCGTATATAATTTCGTCTATTTTGGAATCATTAGCATTAATACAAACAACAACGTCAGCCTTGAAATCAAACGGAGAATAACTCTTGTCAACAGGTGCTACTTCGGACTGAGTAGGAAATTGAAAAGTAAAGTCCTCCCTCGACGAACAAAAACCAAATTCTATAAGTCGCTCATAATTCCCGCCCTGCTATGTGGTGCAGAGGCATGGAAGGTGACAATATCTGATGAGTCGACGTTACGAGTTTTCGAGATAAAGGTTATGAAGAAGATTTATAGTCATTTGCGCATTGATAACGGCGAATACCGCAATATGATGATCTGTAAGAGATATTCGACGACATTGATATAGTACAGCGAATTAAGAGACAGCGGCCACGCTGGTTAGGTCAGTGGTTCGAATGGATAAAAACACTACGCCTCCAAGAGTATTCGACGCAGTACTACTCCGTTGGAAAGACGAGGTGGTGAAGGAACTGGCTAAACTAAATTCTCCAATTGGCGCCAAAATTGACATAAACTAAATTCTCCAAACCGATCTTAGCAGTCACTTGCGTCATCATCATAACCTAACTGTACGGCCATCAAAGCTGCTGTCACACTAATTCTTAACCTGTTAAATTTGATCCTTATTTTATTGCCATTTTTTATACTCGAAGCCATTATTTTCCTATTCCGCTATTTGAGTACTTCTCAAAGTCGTGGTGGACCAAATTTGCAAAAAATAAAAATACAATAACAACTGCAATAACATAACAGAATAAAACTTCACTTGATCTTCCCAACAGCGATTGTCTCCTACGTAACCCTTCCTATTTTTAAATTCAATACCATTTTTTTGATTTTTTATTTTTGATTTTTTGAAAATTTTCTCCAAGTTTCATGAACTTTTCCAACACAAAATATATTTAGTTCACAATCATTACTTACTCACTAGTTGCATACTTAGCAGTTGTACTCGTAAAGATGCTTAGCTACTTTTTTTTTGTGTTTTATTTTTATGCATTTCATGGCTGCGCACTTGAATTGTGACTGTCATGATACTTTTGTGGCACTATTGTTGTTGTGACAGTAGTAAGTTGATGATTTTGCTAGCTGATTTTGAAGCTGCGCTGTGCTCCACTTTTTTTTTTTTTAAGCGTCTCACACTAGTAGCTTTGGAGCAGTCATATAAACATTATTTTTTCGCCACAATGCAAAGGGGAAGTATTTTATGTAGTGCCAAAAAGAGTTGGGGACACCCAGGGGCTGGAGCCTGAGCAACAGCGGCAGTAGCTTTGCTGCCAAATGCCAAATACACTCACGCAATAATATATATATGTCGAGAGATGCAAGGTTTAGTACAGACCCAATTAGATATCTTATGTCCGAAATGGGAATTGAGGTCGTTGGAATTGAGGGTGTTTTGGGCTGTAAGTCTGTAAGGAATTTGCAAGGTAATTGGATCCATTAACAAAAACCCGTCCTGAACTAACTCGTACTCGCACCCCTAAACATTATTCGCGTTTATGTCCGGCACGAATATTTTTAAGAATAATGGTTTACAGTTAATTCTCTTACTTTTGAAATTGAACTCTCTCAAAACCTCAGTGCTTTTATAATTTGCAACTGCAGCTGTTGTCATTTTTCTCAAACTGAGTAAATGCTGGGTAAGTTACCATGAGTATTTTCCGCTAGCAGAACTGCAATGCAGGCCTTAACCTGACTGATAACGCCTCTGACGAGCTCAGTAAGCGTTGGTTTTGTGGTTTTGCAGAGGGGAACGCAAGGCCATTGAACCACTAACTTATAGCAAGGTTCACATAGCCACAATGATAGGTGTCCTCACTGGACCCTTTCCATTGCTTTTTTTAAGACCAGATATTATAGAAAATACAACTTGTTAAATCTGCAGGGAGGAAGATGAGATGGAAACATTTGGACGGAGAAGTGTCTAGATGTTTCCACCTCATCTATGCAGCTTTCGCCAGATTAAGATTGAATTATCTTGGTTGTCATACTTTCTTTGAACCCGCTTTATTGGCTGAAGTAGATACTAGCTGGCTCAAGAAATTTATGACTAGCTTTAGACGCTTTGCAGATATACCAAGGTCTTTTTGAACCGTTCTTAAGTGTTGTGGGCATCACAACTGACGAGCGTCTTTAGTAGTCTAAGTGGAATTATTTGTGGCCTCACGAAAATCAGCCTATTTACCTAACCTAACATACCGCACTTAGAAAAAAGTTTGTTTTATCTATTGTCATTTTAAAAGGGTTCTTAAATGAGCATATTAGCGCTGGATCTACTTTTAGATGGATCAAATATAAATAACTGTTACCTTTAAAATCGAGCACATTTTGAACTGAACTGACTGAGAACCAATTTTCTAGGACTGTATGACGAGTGTTATCTGTTTAAAGCTCCTATAAATTCTTCTTGGTGCGAACATAAAATAACTTCATACGTTTTTCCCAAATATAGATTGAGCTTGCTAGAACTATTTTTTCAAAATTAGTTCCCTTAGGACTAACAAGCGATCCTCTAAATTGATAAACCTATCAATCTGTATGTAGCTTTCCAAATAGTACTTCTTTAAGCCTACACTTATTGCAGCTTTAAACACAATATTATTACGATAGTACTATGGGCTTCTTTGGTTCGGAGACCTAAACAATATGGTCCGAAAGGTGGAGAATAAAGGACGCACTCGTAAAAAGAGCTCCGTCTATGAAATACCGTACGTACACGCCAGCAAAGAGTGATTTTTCTAAAACTCAAAAAAGAGCTATCGTCCGCTAAGCTGATTTTGCTGAAGCTCGGAAATCATAAATTTAGCGCTAACGTTTCCTAAAGTTTCCCGCTATACTTGTTTGTTTAGAATCCAAATCAGTAAAATAATTCCAATAACCTCAAACTTTAGATGTCGCAGGTCAAAAAGCTGTAATACAGGAAGCGTCAACTCGGTACAATCATAAGCCTCTTTTTTTCAGTTCAAATCCAAAAATTACGTCTCTGAACTCCGGTCTCCGAAAAATATTGAGTTGACGATGTTGTTTTGATTTGATTCGGAACTGTGACAATAAAATCTAAGAATGTTTATCGATATACATATGTCAATATTTCGTCTTACTTCATGCATTTCTAAAGTTCATATATAGGCTACAAACTTACTAAGTGGTCAAATGCTTTGTCTGTGTCCATTAATCTTGCGCTCGCAGAATGGTCTGTTCGTTTGTAACCAAAATTACAGAGATAAAATTTTAAGTGTCTAGGTTTCACATACTAAAAGGGAAGATATGTGGTGATCTTCTTGACTTATTAGCCCTTCCTTCTTGCATGTGAGCTGATCGTGTTCAGTCGGCGACCAGTGGTTGGACATCTGGTCGGAGGTCAGCAGTTGGTGGAAAGTTAAAAATCTAATAAACTCAGCTGAGAGGTTCTTAGTAATAATTCCAAAGAGGAAGTGTGGAATAAAAATAAATATAACACTTTCTGCGTTTACTAACCGTGAACGCGTGAACTGGTCCGATATTTAAAACCAAGTTTTGTGTGTTGAAGTGTCTGCGCTTAATCTACTAATTAAAAAAGTGGGCATGAACGAGTGAGTGACGATCGCTTTGACTTTGAGGAAATGTAAAATAACAAAAAAACGAAGGTCTGTCTGTGTACATTAGACCTTTTTTGTTAAAGAGCGACTCTCTCCTGGGATTATTTAGCATTTCTTTGCCTCATGTATTTCGACTATTTATTTCCCAAACGGATTGTCGTTCCGAATTCGGTTCAAAAACTTCCTGTCATCTTCAGAAATTACTAATTTATTATTATCCAACTTTGGTCTGATTTATTTGGCTTAACGGCAATGAAATCCATTACTGCTGATTTCATTTCGGCTTAGCTTATCAATTTGCTTATCATCAGTTATGTCGGCTCTTGTTCATTTGCAAAGTAATAACCAAATCAAACACAGAAGCCGCCGGATAAACTTTCAGAAAGGCCGGCGCAACAAAACCTAACGAATATTTTTGTTCCTACTTAGCATTTTGTTGTAGCAAGCGACTTGGTTGCGGACAATAAGTAATGAAAATTAGAATAAATAAAAACAACAGTTATATGTTGAGAGGCGAGTCAGCGGTGAGGAATTTCTCACCTAATGCCGGTTTATTAATGACACTCAGCCAAGTCGTCGCCCTGACGGTGCTAATTAAGGAAATTAAGCACCACTTTTGTCGCTAAGTTTCTTTTCTCACCTTTGTATCTCAACTGCAGTGAAGGTCTCAAGCTATAATGGAGTCAATATTATAAAGAAATAGTGATAAATTCAAATAAATGAACATAGTCCAGTCAAAATAGGCTAAATTATAACTCAAGTTTGCATTAATTCCCAACAAGCTGGCTTTTTGTGCAGGCTTTGGATCCGTCATTATAAATGACATGTCAAAAGTCCCCATTGATCCCGCTTGTGCGTTGTTTTTTATAGGAGGTCAAAGGTCACAAAATTTGCGGTTTTTGTTCCATACACACCGGTACGTGAAAAATATACAATTATGAGTGAGTCATCGTCCGTCCCTAATTCTATTGGGCGGTTGGCCTTGAGAAACATCTGCCTGCGACTCTCCATTTTTCTGGTCGAAACCAGCTTATACCTGCTTTTCCCGAAGAACATAGCTTTAGTAAATGCAGTCAGTTTTTAACGGGTTTTCGTAGTGAATAGACGTGCTTGTGAATTATATTCGCTTTTTAAAGTACTACCATTATTATCTGTGAACAGTACCATGAAGATTCATGATGAGAAGATCCCAATAGATCCTGTATTATTATTTCAACGCATGAGTATTACGAAGACATTTGAAGATGAGGTTGAAAAGTTCTTCGGATACGACTTAGCACCTTATGCTTTATCGCTTTTTGATGCAATTGGAATGCGTAATAGCCCTGACAGACGAGCAAAATTAATGCGCCTTAAACAACGCTAATTCGCATTGCAATTTTATGGTAACAGACGGCAGACTTGAGCATTTAGACAGCTGATAGTGAAATTTGTTTATTTATTAAAAATATTGGAAAAATGAATAGCAAACTGTGAGTTGTTTATTTTCTGCCAACTAAAAATATTTCAATTTGTTTTTGTTAATATATGTACTTGCACATAATTTAATTAGCAATATAAAAACTGTTTACCTCTGAAGCTGTAAACACAAACATGGCGGCAGATTTCAAGCGACATCTGTCATAAAATAGCAAAAATCGGGTGTTTTTGAGCAGTGTTGCCTACTCAAATTTGGTAAATTCAGCTAAATGCACGGAGTTCTTGTGCATTACAAACTTGCATTAACATTCGTCAAATGCGCAAGTAAATGTAAAGGGCTATAAGACACAGAAGTCAGTCATTTATGATTGCTTTCAAAGTGTGAACATTGATATCGAAAGTGTAAATGCTACCTACATCATCGATGGAGGATACCTGTTACAAAGTGCTGTGTGAGATCGAGAGAACAATGGAATTCGTGTTCTTCTTGCTATGTATGGAGCTCCAAAAAAATGGAATCGATAGACGAGTATAGATATTTGAGTTTCGTGAAAAATACAAGAAACAATAAGAGAGTACAGTTATCTTGTCTCCCTCCAACATCTGCTTCTGCTTATCAACACTTGTTTCGTGTGTTTTACCAAGTGCAATTGTGGCTAGGTAATGATCTAAACCCTGAAGATTGGGTCTGGAAATTGATAAATAATAGTTTGGAGACAACCCAGACTTTACTGCCACCTGCTCCAGAAAAATTACTCAATACAATTTTTTGTAATTGCAAAATAGGCTGCACAAACAATTGCAACAGAAAAGTTGGATTGTATTTTTCATCGGTATGTACCAATTGTCAAGGCCAATCTTGCACGAACATTGAATCAAATGCAACTGATGAAGATTGTTTTGAAATTGATGAGGATATAACAGATATACCTCTCTTCTTGGAGCAGTCGACACAAATCGAGCAAGAGGAAGAAGACAGTGAAGAGAAAGAAACGTGTGAGTATGAAGAATCTGATGATAAATGATGATGTAATTTTCTTGCTGTTAAAATTTTCATTAAATTTAAATAAAAAATAAAATTTCATCAATAAAATAGTGTTCGATTATATTCTTTAGATCAAAATATATTGTGGAGTATTCCTGCTGAGATCTTTTTTGTAGGCAATTTTACGATCTATAAATTTTGCTGGAACCATTTTTCGGTAGCTCTCATTGTTTCAGAGATATACCCAAAAAACGCAATTTGTGACCTTTGACCTCGAATAAAAAGCAACGCACAAGCGCAATCGATGGGGACTTTTGACCTGTCCTTTGTAATGACGCATCCAAGGCCTGCACAAAAATCCAGCTTGTTGGGAGTTTATGCAACCTGGAATGTCTATTTTGACTGGACTAACAGATGAACTTTTTTATTTTCTTCTTTAGTGATCGATTTAACAACAGCGTGCTATTTAACGCCAGTAGGAGATACCAAATGTAGCCAAGTTCTTTGTCACCTGATCTCTCTAACGGAGTGGAGGTATTCTTTTTTATTTACTTTCACCGGCGGTTACTGAATCGAAAGCTTTCAATGCTGAAGTGATCTCATCCATCCGGACAATATGACTTATCAGATGTGGTCATTGTCCATGCACGATATGGCAGCACGCATTGATGAGGGTCTTGTGAAGTTTAGTATTTGTTCGTCGAGATGGTGCTTTACTTTTCAATTGACTACTCAGTCCGAAGGCAAGAAAGGTTCCACATTTGATTTCATGGTTTCTTCTTAGCCTGTATTAAACTAGCAACTTTATTCGCTGTAGTACCTGAATATCTGTCGAAGTTCTGTTTAATTTCTTCGGGACCAGAAAATATGTTTAAAGGTCTGTTAGAATGTAAAATAGATCGCATTGAACTGAAAAAAACTTTGTAAAAGTGCAATCAAAAACACTGAATGAAGTAATAGATATGATAAATCAACTCTCATTTGCCGAATATTACCTGTAGACTAGGGTTGGTCGATTCCGGACTTTTTTCGATTCGGTATTTCTAATAGTGCGGAAAAGTTGCCTTAGTACTTCCTGATTCCAATGCAGCTTTTTTTTTTGAGATCGGATTGCATCTTCAACCCCAACTCCGGCCTTGAAATTTCGGAAATTCGCCTAAAATCGTGAAATTGTCTACTTAGCGCCTGAAATACGCATCTCATGGCAAAATGTATAGAACAAAAGTTATTTGTCACGTCATTTGCTACCGAAATGATCATGGCCGTAGGACGAACCGTTCCCGAGATACGAGCGAAAATGCGGATCGTCACAGCGCAAGGTGAAAATCGGCTTGCGGCCACACTTCTTGACGTTGATTTCGCCGAGTGCTATCACTCACATTCATTCACCTACGCCAAAGGACACGTTCGGATAGGTCTCCACACAAATATTTTTTTATCAAGTTCCTTCACTCTTGTCGATGATTTCGCCGAGTTCTATCACTTACATTCATTTCCCTGCGCCATACGACACGTTCGGACTGGTCTCCACATAAATATTTTTTCATCGAGTTCTTTCACTCTTGTCGTCGATTTCGCCTAGTGCTATCACTTATATTCTCTAAACAGAACTCAAAATGACTGTATCTAAATTTAAATTTAGACAGAAATGTCCTGTGTTTGGCATATATCCGTACAATCTCTCTGAGTCCCAGTTACCAACTTACCAGGATGTTCTTTTGTGTTATCAGTTTGAAAGATTTCGTATAGGGCGACTCCGAGGCGACAACTATGAACCTAGGAGTAAAGAGGTTACTGAAATAGTTGCAAAAAAGGTTGAAAATACTTTCAAAAAGTCATTTATTCCGATAGTTTCACACACCAGAGTTGTACAAATGCTCACCATATACCATAAGAAATTTCTGACTCTTAAACAAATGTTTTTAAGGAACCCAATAGGTTTGAGCTCTAAAAGAGACGACTTTGTCTCTTCTGCCGGAAAATTATTTGACATCGCTGCTTGTAAATGCATTTATTTTTCTTCTTGCACTTGTCCAAAGGAAAGGAAAGTTCCTATCAATGAACAACCATTTCTCTTGGACCAGAGAACCAGAAGAATTGGTCGCATTGGAAGTGTTGATCTACCCGAAACAAAAAAGTTTACAAAGAAAAATGAACGTAAAGAAAAGCTTTCAAAACGTCATTCAACATCAGCACTTACCAGAAAAGTATCAGCTAGAACACGTGACCATTCAGATCAGCCAGACTCTCATACAGACGACAACAGTGTAGGTGCGTCGCACATGGATTCTTCCAAAAACGATGCTGATGATGAATTTCTCTTCCATCCTCTAAAACCAAACAAAACACACTAGTCTTAGAACACACTGCTTTAGCTGCCCAAAGATTTGGAGTAAGTGATAGAGCAGCGGCCTTGATTGTTTCATCTGCTTTTCTGGATGCCAAAAAGCATGTTTGATAACAGAGGATCAGGCTAGCTTTGCCACTGACAAATGCAAGATTAGTCGGGCAAAAAAAAGTGTTGGAGTTAAGCTCCAAAACACCGAAAGTATTGACTCTGTATATGAGCTGTATTTTGACGGCCGCTAAGACAATACACTTACACAAGTCAGCGAAGACTACCACCACACTGTCGAAGAGGAACATATTTCTCTTATAGCGGAACCTGGTTGTCATTACTTTGGCCACGTCACCTCTCCTTCCGGGTCAGCTGAGGATGAGACGCAAGCTATATGGCAACATTTACAAGACAATTCAGTTGATGTGGAACATCTAGAAGTTGTCGGTGCTGATGGTACCAACACGAACACAGGTTGGAAAGGTGGAATCATTCGGAAACTAGAAGAAAGAATAGGTAGGCGATTACAGTGGGCTGTTTGTCTTCTACATTTCAACGATCTTCCATTTCGTGCTCTTTTCGAACACATAGATGGTGTCTCAAAGAGTCCAAATACATTCTCTGGCGACATAGGTAAACTGCTCCCTGATTGTGAGAAGTTGGCTGTTGTCAAATTTGAAAGTTTTCCATCCTGCCAATTACCTTCTGAGGTTATTAACCCGACCCAACTTAGCGCAGACCAAGCTTATCTCTATAAAATATCAGAAGCTGTTATTGGGAGGAACCTGAAGAGCAGCCACCTCCACGCGGTGGGTTCTGTGTGACCAATAGAGGTTAGCTGAGAGGTGCAACAATTTTCACCTTGCGCTGTGGCGCGCCGCCTATTCGCTCGTATCTCGGGAACGGTTCGTCCTACGGCCATGATCACATATACTATTTCGGTAGCAAATGACGTGATAAATAACTTTTGTTTTATTTTGCCATGAGATGCGTATTTCAGGCGCTAGGTAGACAATTTCACGATTTTAGGCGAATTTCCGAAATTTCAAGGCCGGAGTTGGGGTTAAAGATGCAATCCGATCTCAAAACAAAAAGTTGCATTGGAATTATGAAGTACTAAGGCAACTTTTCCGCACTATTAGAAATCCCGAATCGAAAAAGTCCGGAATCGACCCACCCTACTGTAGACATATAAACGCCTATTATATTGGACCGTCTCAACAATTCAACTCAAGTACAATGGAATTTGATGGTGTGAAGCTTAATGTTGTTGGCCACCGCGAATATCGCATTCGATGGAGCGGAGAGCTGTATGAGATATACGACGACATGGACGAAAACACTCCAGCTCTGAAAGTATTCGACGCTGTACCCGCCGGGGGAAGCAGAGGAAGAGGAAGACCTCCACTCCCTTGAAAGGACCAGGTGGAGAAGGACCTGGCTACGCTTGGAATATCCAATTGGCGCCACGTAGCGAAAAGAAGAAACGACTAGCGCGCTGTTGTTAATTAGGCTATAATCGCGTAAGCGGTGTCTACGCCAATTAAGAAGAAGAGGAACTGTGAGTTGGGGATATTATCTGCAAGATACCACAAATCTTTGTCGCAGATTGATATGATAAAACCCTCTTTTGGAGGCCAGTCAATGGAGGAAAGCAGGATCAATTCGCGACTAACAATTCCTTACTTTATATTGTGGTAATACCCACTATATATATACATATATATTATATCAGCACAGGAATCAGCCATCAAAAGAAAGCCGCATATTTGCATGATAAAAGTAAGCGGACTTCTTTTGCCGCAATAATGCGCCGCTCCCTCTGTACTTTTCATAAGGCTCCACTCCATTTACTTTAAGTTTTTAATTATTCGACATGCAGCCGAAGTGCTGATGCGCTATGAAATGCGGCGAGTTTACACACACATACACACACACATATGGCGAGTAATAACCCCTGCCAACCATGAGCGGGTAAAACACCAGATAATCAGTGGGTAAACATGTGGGTACTTTGCAATAGGCCGAGTGAAGATTCTACCCTGCTTTCTCCTCACACGTACGTATACATTTGATCATACATCTCTGTTGCGCTCATTCAGCAATGCCATATAAAAATGTATATCTGTCCTCAATCGACGGCTGATGCATGGTTGTATTTTAAACAGCTGCTGCAGTGTTGCATTTTAAACAGCTGATGCAGGGTTTCATTTTTTGATTCCTGATATAAAAATTTCTTGAAATTTCTTAATTTTTAAATTATTAATTTTATAATTTTTGATACATATTTACATAAAATTGTAATTTATTGTAATTAAATATATTAACGGTAACATTGTGTAAATAAAAATATATTTAATTTCAAAAAATAATTTCATCTGAAAAAAGAGTAATTAAGAAAAGAATTATTAATAGCTGAAAATAAAAGAGTGAAAAAAAGATTATAAAAGACAAAAACCTGAAAATAAAAGATTGAAAAAAGATTGTAAAAGACAAATATATATATTTTTGAACTGTATATGGAAATGCCTGAAGGAAACGACTCTATAGAGTTTGGTTGACATAGCTATAGTAGTTTCCGAGATATGTACAAAAAACTTAGTGAGGGGCGGTGCCACGCCCACTTTTCCAAACAAATTACTTCCAAATATGCATCTCCCTAATGCGATCCTTTGTGTCAAATTTCACTTTAATATCTTTATTTATGGCTTAGTTATGACACTTTATAGGTTTTCGGCTTTCGCCATTTTGTGGGCGTGGCAGTAGGCCGATTTTGTCCATCTTCGAACTTAACCTTCTTATGAAGCCAAGAAAAACGTGTACCATGTTTCATCATGATATCTCAATTTTTACGGACAGACAGAGATCCGGATTTCAACTCTACTCGTCACCCTGATCACTTTTTATAACCCTTTATCTGACTTTTTTAGTTTTAGCACTTAGACCGTTATGTGAACAAAACTATAATACTCTCCTTAGCAACTTTGTTGCGAGAGTATAAAAAAGAAAGATTAAGTGTATAAAATGATAATAATATCTGAAAGAAGAGATTAATATTATTAATCATTTAAAATATAAAACAAACATTTGTTTGATAATTAGATTATGCATGCCGCCTTAAACGCATAAAATACATATATGTATGTATTTATTTTTGCGTATTATATTGGACTGCGCAGTCCAATTTCAAAGTACACACACTTTTTTCACATACTTACTTAACAATTGATATTTGCTGCTTCTGATGATATTGCTGCTGCAGCTGCTATTTCCAATTCATTCTGATTTCCAATGCTATAAAAACAAATGAAGTAATTATTTGCAAATTTTTAAAAAAACTCACATACAATTCGCATACTTACCTTCTTATTGTACGAGCACGAATGACATGCATCATTCAATCGTTTTTTATTACCCTTTTTTGGATTTTCTTTTGTCACTATTGACAATTACGTTTTCTCCTTCGCACTCATTCAAATAAATCAAGAAATGAAAGAAACTTTTTTTCATGGCTTTTCTTCTTCTTCTTAATTGGCGTAGAAACCGCTTAAGCGATTATAGCCGAGTTAACAACAGCGCGACAGTAGTTTCTTCTTTTCGCTACGTGGCGCCAATTGGATATTCCAAGCGAAGCCAGGTCCTTCTCCACTTGGTCCTTCCAACGGAGTGGAGGTCTTCCTCTTCCTCTGCTTCCCCCGGCGGGTACTGCGTCGGATACTTTCAGAGCTGGAGTGTTTTCGTCCATCCGGACAACATGACCTAGCCAGCGTAGCCGCTGTCTTTTAATTCGCTGAACTATGTCGATGTCGTCGTATATCTCGTACAGCTCATCGTTCCATCGAATGCGATATTCGCCGTGGCTAACGCGCAAAGGACCATAAATCTTTCGCAGAACTTTTCTCTCGAAAACTCGCACCGTCGACTCATCCGTTGATGACATCGTCCAAGACTCTGCACCATACAGCTGGACGGGAATTATGAGTGACTTATAGAGTTTGGTTTTTGTTTGTCGAGAGAGGACTTTGCTTCTCAATTGCCTACTCACTCCGAAGTAGCACCTGTTGGCAAGAGTTATCCTGCGTTGGATTTCTAGGCTGACATTGTTGGTGGTGTTTACGCTGGTTCCAAGATAGACGAAATTATCTACGACTTCAAAGTTATGACTGTCAACAGTGACGGGAGTTGCGTGTGAACAGCCGAGGTGAACGGACGTGTGCGCGGACGATTGCAGTTGACGGTGCGTTGTTTAGTGTTGTGATTAAAATCACAGGCGAATATTTGAAGGCCAGTTTTTTGCTAAATATAGACGCAAGTGTGCACATAGAAGGCGTTTTTATTAAAACGAAGAGGATTTGGTGCAAACAATAGATGTGCAGTGTGGGTGTTACCCTAATATTGTGCAAACAATAAAAGTGCTGTGTGGGTGTTACCCAAATATTGTGCGAACAATAAAAGTGCTGTGTGGGTGTTACCCAAATATTGTGCGAACAATAGACGCAAATTTATCGCGGAAAAAACATACTTTTCCCAGAAAAAGTGCACTAAGCGCAGTGATAAAAGGGTTTGTGTGTGCTACCTAACGCAGGTAGAACTTTTGCAAAAAGGACAGAAATTCCAGTGCGTAAAAACCCCGCGAATTGTTGGGTTTTTCCAAGGACTATAGACGGTGCAATATAAGTGCCTGCTCTTTCGGGGAAATTTCGTGAGGCAGAAATGCCTAAAACAAAGAGGAAGGGATGTAAATCCCATGAAAAAGTGGAGGAGTCCGTGATCACGGTCGAAGTGGAAGCTTCTTCGGATTCCGAAGAAGTGCCTCTGAAGCCGCCGCCGCGGAAAAGGAAGGCCCTTAAGGGGTCATCGCGAGAGGAGGAGAAGAATAGGAGCAGCTGCTCCGAAAGGGACAGCAGTGTTGAATGCGCTGCCAATGATGCCCAGGGTTCTGTTGATGGGGGAGAACAAAAGGAAAGCTTTATAGGGCCTGACGCTAAGACTCACTTGGTAGCTATGTCGAAATTAACTATTGAGTTATGGAACATGGTGAAGGGGTGGGAGCTGCTCCCGCAAGAAACTATGTTGGGATACATGGATATTGGTAGGAGGTACGAACGACTGTTATGGGACGTGATTCTGGAGAATGCTGAACTTCGCGGACAAGTGGATGCGCTGCAAAAGATGAAGAACGCAGTTGGTCAATCGGCGAAAAGTATGGAGGCTCCTATAACTTCGGCGCCTGCCCCACCGGCACCTGTGCTGGAGGCAATAGCGCCAAAGGTGCCTAAACCTGTGGAGACCTGGTCTGTTGTGGTCAGAAGCAAGGCTCCTGCCACCTCTAAGGAGGTGGCCAAAAAGGTTGTGAAGGAAGTGGGTCCTTCTCTTGGCGTGCGCGTGCACGCCTTGAAGCAAATCAAAGGGGGCGGTGTGGTCATACGGACCCCCTCCATCATGGAGAGGGACAAGGTGGCCAAAAACACCAAGTTCGAGGAGGTCGGTCTTAGTGTGACCGTGAACAAAAAGAAAGGGCAGAGGGTCGTTGTGCAAGGTGTGCACACCGAGTTAAAGCTGGAAGAGTTCATGGAGGAACTCTTCGAGCACAACGTGAGGAAGAAATGTCCTGGGGCGAAAAAAGCTGACGTCAGGGTGGTAAGCAAGCCCTGGACGGTTAAGGCAGGTAGTAAGACGAATGTCGTCCTGGAAGGAGATGACAAAGTTATGTCATCTCTGTTGGAGGAAGGAAGGATTTATGTGAAGTGGTTCTCCTTCCGCGTGCGTGCCGATCGCCCAGTTGCCGGTTGCTTCCGGTGTATGGGCTTCGATCACCGGGTTGCGGATTGTGGTGCCAAGTCCGATGTCTGCCGGAGGTGTGGCCAAGAGGGTCACATAGCTGCCGTTTGCAACAATGCCCCGCATTGTCGCAACTGCCACTTTAAGGGCAAGCCGGCTGGACATCTTATGATGTCCGCTGTATGTCCAGTATATTGCGGCATAGTCGAGCGCGCGCTTGCCAAGCATTGATGGGCGCGCTGAAACGTTCGGTTGGGTAGGTTAAGTAAGGGGGGTTGTTGGGTGCATGGGATGGGAGGATGGGGTCTAACCCCTGGCCACCAGTCCAGAGCAGTATGGAAGCTCAACTGGTAGTAGTTGCGACTACGAAGTCTGACCGGAGACTTAATTCTGGTACCACGGGGAGCAGGAGCCCTTGGAGTTCGCTCCAACCTGCTCATGCGGTATGGCCCCTTGGGGAGTATCGTGGTGGTTGTGGTTTATACCCAAATCGCGGGAAGAGTGTTTTGATCACTCAATGTGGAGTTGCATTGCAACCGGGTGCCGGACCCACAGTACGGCAGAGGTTTTAGATGCGCCTCGAACCCTACCAAGGTGGTTAGTGTGTCCATTCCACACTGCCAATTGGTACTGGAAATGCCTGGCATTTTCAGGGCGCTGATCAACGCATTGATTTGATCCGTGTACTTTTGAGTACCGTGGAGTTAGGCTGTCGTCAGCAGGTTCCCACGTTAAACACACCGGACGTTGTCAACAGTGACGTGAGTGCCAAGTCGCGAATGCGGCGACTGTTTTTTGATGACAGGAGATATTTCGTCTTGCCCTCGTTCACTGCCAGACCCATTTTCTGTGCTTCCTTGTCCAGCCTGGAGAAAGCAGAACTAACGGCGCGGATGTTGAGGCCGATGATATCAATATCATCGGCATACGCCAGCAGCTGTACACTCTTATAGAAGATGGTACCTTCTCTATTTAGTTCTGCGGCTCGAACTATTTTCTCCAAAAGCAGGTTGAAAAAGTCGCACGATAGGGAATCGCCTTGTCTGAAACCTCGTTTGGTATCGAACGGCTCGGAGAGGTCCTTCCCGATCCTGATGGAGTTTTTGGTGTTACTCAACGTCAGTTTACACAGCCGTATTAGTTTTGCGGGGATACCAAATTCAGACATCGCGGCATAAAGGCAGCTCCTTTTCGTGCTGTCGAAAGCAGCTTTGAAATCGACGAAGAGGTGGTGTATGTCGATTCTCCTTTCATGGGTCTTTTCCACGATTTGGCGCATGGTGAATATCTGGTCGGTTGTTGATTTGCCAGGTCTAAAGCCACACTGATAAGGTCCAATCAGTTTGTTGACGGTGGGCTTTAATCTTTCTCACAATACGCTCGATAGAACCTTATATGCGATGTTGAGGAGGCTAATCCCACGGTAGTTGGCGCAGATTGTGGGGTCTCCTTTTTATGGATTGGGCATAGCACAATTAAATTCCAATCGTTGGGCATGCTTTCGTCCAACCATATTTTACAAAGAAGCTGATGCATGCACCTTATCAGTTCTTCGCCGCCGTGTTTGAATAGCTCGGCCGGCAATCCGTCGGCCCCTGCCGCCTTGTTGTTCTTCAGGCGGGCAGTTGCTATTCGAACTTCTTCATGGTCGGGTAATGGAACGTCTGCTCCATCGTCATCTATTGGGGAATCGGGTTCTCCTTCTCCTTGTGTTGTGCGTTCACTGCCATTCAGCAGGCTGGAGAAGTGTTCCCTCCATAATTTAAGTATGCTCTGGGCATCAGTGACTAGATCACCTTTGGGGGTTCTACAAGAGTATGCTCCGGTCTTGAAACCTTCCGTAAGCCGCCGCATTTTTTCGTAGAATTTTCGAGCATTACCCCTGTCGGCCAGCTTATCAAGCTCTTCGTACTCACGCATTTCAGCCTCTTTCTTCTTCTGTCTACAAATGCGTCTCGCTTCCCTCTTCAACTCTCGGTATCTATCCCATCCCGCACGTGTAGTGGTCGATCGTAACGTTGCGAAGTAGGCAACCTGTTTTCTCTCCGCTGCGACACGGCACTCCTCGTCGTACCAGCTGTTCTTTTGCACTTTCCGAAAACCAATGGTTTCGGTTGCAGCTGTACGTAAGGAGTTTGAAATTCCGTCCCACAGTTCCCTTATACCAAGTTGTTGACGAGTGCTCTCAGAGAGCAGGAGTGCAAGCCGAGTAGAAAATCGTTCGGCTGTCTGTTGTGATTGCAGCTTCTCGACGTCGAACCTTCCTTGTGTTTGGTGGCGCGCGTTTTTTGCTGCACAGAGGCGGGTGCGAATCTTAGCTGCAACAAGATAGTGGTCCGAGTCGATGTTAGGACCTCGGAGCGCACGCACATCTAAAACACTGGAGACGTGTCTTCCGTCTATCACAACATGATCGATCTGGTTGGTAGTTTTTCGATCCGGAGACAGCCAGGTAGCTTGATGAATCTTCTTATGCTGGAATCTAGTACTACAGATAACAATATTTCGGGCCCCGGCGAAGTCAATCAGCCTCAACCCATTAGGGGATGTTTCGTCGTGGAGGCTGAATTTACCGACCGTAGTGCCAAAGACACCTTTTTTGCCAACCCTGGCGTTAAAGTCGCCAAGCATGATTTTGACATTGTGGCGGGGGCAGCCTTCATAAGTGCGCTCCAAGCACTCATAAAAGGCATCTTTGGTCACATCGTCCTTCTCTTCCGTCGGGGCGTGGGCGCAGATCAGCGATATGTTGAAGAACCTCGCTTTGATGCGGATTGTGGCTAGACGTTCATTCCCTGGAGTAAATGATAGTACTCGGCGACGGAGTCTCTCTCCCACCACGAATCCTACACCAAACTTGCGCTCCTTTACATGGCCACTGTAGTAAATGTCACAAGAACCTACTCGTCTCTGTCCTTGTCCCGTCCATCGCATTTCTTGGACGGCGGTGATGTCAGCCTTTGTTTTTACGAGGACATCAACCAGCTGGGCAGCGGCACCTTCCCAATTAAGGGACCGGACATTCCAGGTGCATGCCCTCAATTCGTAGTCCTTATCTCGTTTGCCATGGTCGTCATCAAAAGGGGGGTCTCTCATCCGAGGCTGGTTATAGCTCTTCACTGGGGGTGTTTTTTTACGTGGCGGGTCCCAAACCCAGCGCACAACCCTTGTAGGGAATGTTTCGCTTTCTCACTTTAGCTCGCCTTCGAACGGATGTTCTTAGGCTACCCAGAGGATACTTGGTCAAAGACCGGAAGTAGTGAGCTGCTTGAGCCATGTGTAAAAGAATCGTTTCTGGCCACTCCCAAGTGTATGGCGATCAGAGAACTTTCCTCACTTGCGTGAACTTCTACACATGACTCCATCCTCATGGCTTTTAGGTAAACATAAAATAACCAAAAAATGTGCGTTGGTGTTAGTGCATAAAGAAAAAATGCGGAGTTGTATTGAAATATTTGACTCAAGTGGAGTGCTGAACACATAGAGCGCGACAGGCAACAGCAGCACGACAGTGAACTGAAAACGTCGTTGTGCATCTTACTACATGTACATTTTGAGAAGCAGCAACAACACAATGGCCGGCATGTACACAAAACAACGCAGTTGTCCATTTTGTATGTACACAATTTCGTTGTTGCCATACTAATTCCTTTCGTTTGAATGAAATTTTAATATTTTGTTCAAAGTGAATTTTTTTTATGCAAAAAATAAGTAAATAGGTAAATATTTTTGCTTTAAATTATCAATTGTTATTGCAAATGATATAATAGAGCTATAATAGAGCTATTTTATGCTTTTATTTGTAAAATAACTTCAAGTTTGTTAGAGCTGTGAATAATTTTACATTTTACATATTAGTGGCATCACCACTCTACCTCATCTCTCTATCTTCCATTGTAATGTCAACTCTACTGTCGTTGGCAAATATAGGATTAAATTGAAGTTAGCGAGAGCGACAGCTGTCGGCCTGCTGTCGTGTAGTCGTGCAGCTGTCAAAATAACAGTGTCCATAAGAACGTGTGTATTTTAATATTTGACAGATGTAGTTTGCAGTCTGTCGCGCTTTATGTGTTCAGCACTTGGGTAGCCGTGGTTTGGGGCAGTAGCAATAAGATGCACATTGCCAAATGTTGCAAATGCCACTCTGGCATTGCTGTCGTTGCTATATATACACACAAATATTATATACATATATACTTTTGTGATAATGTGGTCATAAAGCGGCGCGGCATACACGTGATCCCGACGCTGATAAAAGTTAAATCGCCTACGGCTTACTTCGTAATACCGAAATTATGGGGTGAAGAAGCGTTATATTGCATTAAGACTTTTTATTTAACAAATTTCCTTGCCAGTAAGCTATAGTGCGGTAAAAATTAAATGGAAATATATATGTATGTATATATACATTCACGTATACCTTCGCCCTCTTGCTTCCAATTTCGGTCACAGTATGGCTTAACGGCCCCAAATTATAACAATATACAACGAATTATATCCTGCACCGGGAGGAGTTTGTTGCACCCGATAGGATAAGTCGGAGATTCTACAAATTGTATTTACAAATGATCAACGCAACGAGCTGTGTCGATTAAACAATTTCCGTCTATCCTTATTATCTCTGGGCCATTTTGGACAGCAAGGTCCAAAGTAAAAAATACACCAGTCTCGAGATGCTGAAGAAATCCATTGTCCGTAAGTGGGCCAAAATACCGGCAAGTCACATTCGGGCAGCTTGCGATTCGTTTTTTGACCGTCTCAAAGCCATAGTTAAGGCAAAAGGTCACATCGAGCAAAAGTGAATTGGTCCTGGATTTATTATTATTTTAACACATTTTGTACTTTAAAATAAATAAAAATAAATTTCCAAACCGAATTTATGGCTTTTTTAATTGGTTACACTTCGAGTGGACCCTGTAGCTGCCATTCTAACTAACCGATCAAATTCAAGTTAATCTAAGTAATATTTTATACTTATGAAGGGTATTATAAGATCCGAATAGACGAAGCGAATGTTGTTTCTTATTTTTCTATTCTTACTACAATTTTTGGCTCGCATTCTTATTGTTTCTGACTGGGTGTATGAATTAGCCCCCACTGAATTAACCCCCACCATGCAAAATGACTTAAGCCCCACCAAAAATGACGGAATCCCCACGAAAAAAAATGCATTAAGCCCCACGAAAATGATTTTATCCCCACCAATCGAAATGAATTAAGCCCCACCAAACGTGGGTGTTCTTAAATGACAGAATCACCACGAAAAAAAAGGAATTAATCCCCACGAAAATGACTTTAGCCTCACTTTACTTCATTTTTAATTTATTTTGCTTGCTTTAAATTAAAGTGCTTAAATAAAAGTTTTTAAATCAAAATTTTAACAAAAAATCAATTATACATATGAATGTAATATTTAAAAAGAAAAAGGTAAAGAATTAAATGAAAATATGAAAATGTGAGAAAAAGAAAATAATTAAATACAAATTTGTAAATATTCGTCAACATCTTGACGACAAAAAGGGCATTTAAATTTATTAAAATTGTTTGCCACACTCTCTGCTTCTATTTTAGATGTGCAGTCACTGCACAATTTTAAATTCTAGTTTCTAGAGAAGACCATTCTATCCAAGAATCTCGTAGCGGTTATGAGTCCATTAAGCAGGTCCGTCTCCGCTTTAGCAATTAGATTTGCTCTCATAACGTTTTCCTTTGTTTTTTTTTGGTTTCCCTAAAGCACCACCGCTGTTGATAACAATTCTAATTCCCTACTTTTGCGATACTCCTCCATTTGTAACTGCCCCACAAATTTGAAAAAATTCCCTTTTTTCGGGATTATTTTGGCAAGCACAGCATTATACGATTCTACAGCTGATGTTGTACGGATCTTATTTCCAAAGACCGAAAGATTTCTTGGACCAATCTATAATATTTCGAATATTTATAATTTTTAAAAACAATTCAATGTAAAACAACTTACTTTTTTTAGCCATTGCTCTTCAAAGTATTTTAAAAAAGATTCGATTTTAAACAAGTGGTCGAAAGTGGAAATTTCTCCTTTGATGATGGAAAAGCAATTAACAATGTGTGTCTTCGGTAATAACGGGAGTGACAATATTTTGTGGTAAGATATAGATGCTTTTCGGTTTTGCCTAATAAATTCCGCCAGATTCTTGTGTTTTGTAGCAATATTTCTTCGAACTACTTGACAATAGTGAAACCAGCACCCGAATAGCTTAGAATGTGCAAATATTTTTTTTTATAGCACTACGCAATCCAATTTCAAAATCCGCCATAAACACCGCTCCGTCTAATTTTACCACATTAGTATTAATATAGTTAAACACATGTTCGTAACTTTTTTTGTTTTCTTGTTCATA
This sequence comes from Bactrocera neohumeralis, assembly GCF_024586455.1. Lineage (NCBI taxonomy): Eukaryota > Metazoa > Arthropoda > Insecta > Diptera > Tephritidae > Bactrocera > Bactrocera neohumeralis. The sequence continues at coordinate 56,993,717 of NC_065921.1, forward strand.
AGAACAAATATAGCAGGAAAACAAAAAAAATTTGTATAATTTATCAAATTGAATATTATTATATACAACATATATATTATTATCAACATAACGTTTCAAAATATTCAATGTGAATAATTAAAAGCTGTTTTAAGCTACCAATAGGTAAAACAGAAAATGTTGCATCAACCAGTATTTTTCTCTCTACATTTGAAGGAATATTTTCTTTCATTAGATTTATTATTTTGTCAGAACAAAACAAACAATAGGCAAAGTCTTTTGCATCACAGCATGTCTTAAAAAATGTTGAAGAATCATCGCCGGTATGTTTTGTATACCCAAATTTTTTCAAAGTTACTTCATCTTGAAATGCTTTGATAACATCAGCTGGTGTTTTAGGAGAAATTAGAAATTGCTTATTTGCCAGTTTTTGGTTATTTCGTTGGATTTTATAAAAATCAATATCTTTTGTTTCCACCGGGTATCTGAAACCCTTTTCACAACTTTGAATGCATTCAAAAAGCTTTTCACTTAAATTTCTTTTTGTTAAGTTTTCGCAACTCAAATCAACACATTTAATGACTCACTGCGCTATCCAATCGCCAAGGTAACAGCTTTTGCAAACAGAAAATAGCCACGATGAAACGCATTTCTTGAATTTAGGAGAAATTCCGAAATTTTTTATGATCCATTCTTCAACTCTTTTTTTTCAACTATGTTGCGCTATTTGCTTTTGTTTTGTGCATAATTACGAGTGTTTATCCGCACCGCCCCACTGACGTGGCGGTAATAGCAGGCGGTCCACACTTTGCGTTTTCACAATTTCCCTGCGATACTAATTTTTGGCATATGCGCGAGTTAAGGAATGTATTCCTTATAATAGTAACAAACATCAAAACAACCTTTTGTTTCAGTAAACAGAATGCAGAAACAACCTTGAGTTGGAACAATTGAAATACACTATCACTATTACAAACAATCCTAAACAAACAAGTATGAAAACAACATTGAGTTTGAATACCACAACAACCTTATCTTAAAACAAAGCAAATGTATCTAGGCAAACAATATGTACATATATATGTAAACAAACCTAAACAAATAATACAAACTGTATTTAAACAAACTATCAACTAGTATAGTATAAATAAAGAGTACAAATTAAAAACTCCGTTTAGTTCTCGTGGGCAACTACGGGCAACTGCCCGTGGTCAACTGCCGAGGGCAACTCCCTGTGGTCAACTGCCTGTGGTCAACTGCGGGCAACTGCCTCGTTTTCTTTATTATATTTTCTTAAATACAATATTTTGCTTAAGCCTAGATACAAATATTAATCTTACATTCTAGGAAGTATATCTACAATCCACTTGAGATAGGACATATGTAGGACATATGTTACATATGTAGGACATATCTTACAATCTATGGGTTACATTTTTGGACCACCTAAGGCGGACAGTATTAGCAAAGTACACATAATGTTACTTACGGATACTTAATACGGACCATATGGGTCGTAAGTGTCATGTTACATATTTATGACAGATAAAGAATATGTTCATGTAATGTGAACTGGTGGTATTAACTCCCCCACCTCTAAATTGAAGCGTCCCGATTCAAATGGATATATATAGTAGTACGTGAGGCTATAGACTATTTTATCAATTTGAAAAGTACTATTTTGAAATCTTAATTTATTTAAATTTGACTCTTAAATATACTTTCGATACATTTTTTATTATTTTTGACTTCTAATTATTTTTTGATGGAAGTGTTTTTATATATGACATCTTTTATTGTATTATTGCCTGAATACATTTCAGCAATTTTTTCTTTTACATTTAGGGTTTTCTCAAGTCGCATAAAGTTATAAGTTATAACGATTCGAAAACATAACATTGAGAATTGTAAATGTGTAAACTCATTTTTGTATGAAATCTAACAACATTTTTTTTTAAGCAAGTGTAAAAATTTATAATTTTACGATTTTACGATGCTTTACGATGGCTTGTGAGTACCCCAATTATTGAAATTATTTATATAATATATTAGTACCTCCTTTTTTGGAGCATATTCTTTTATTTTATTGTCGGTATTATCTTCGACTGGCGTCTTAGGATTTTCTAGTCCCAAGTATTTTAAATTTAGTATTTTTATATTCTATTTGGCTTTTCGCCATTCTTTGTTGTTTTATTATACCGGTAAAATCTTCGGCTGGCGTTGTTGAACTTTTTGTTCCACAATTTTAAAGTATTTTTTTATTTTTAGTATTGCCGGTACTTTCTTCGGCTGGTGCCTTAAGACTTTTTTGTTCAAAGTAATATAAATTTTGAATTTTTATATTTTGATTTACATATATATATTTATATTTATTTTACATATTTTTCCATTATTTTTTTGTTTTATTTTGCCGGTATGAACTTCGGCTGGCGTTTTAGGATCTTTTTGTCCCAAAATATTTTTTTTTTTTTAATAAAATATTGCCGGAAAAATCTTCGGCAGGCACTTCAGGAGTTTCTGCTCCCATTTTTTTCCTTTAAATTTATTTTTCGGTTTTGTTTGTTTTTTTTTATATATATATTTGTGAGTTTCATGAATCAAATTATTACTCACAATAAACAATTTTTATACTTAATTTAATTAATAAATACATATGTATAAGCCTTACTTACAACTAATTTTATGTTGCTGCTTCTACTGCTGCTGTTGTTACTGTTGCTATTGCTGCTGTTGCTGTTGCTGCTGTTACTACTGTTGCGGCTATTGTTGACTTTGCTGCTGCTGTTGCTTTTTAAGTCGAATTTTGGCGGTTGGTTGTGCAATGGTCGTCGTTGGCGGCCGTGTGCGAGGTTTAAATGAAATCAGTTTTTGGTGAAATTTCTGATTTACAGAATTTTTTTATTTATTTGTTTTTATGTGGATAGTTTATAGATCCACGCACTTTCTTCTATTTTTTTGAATTTTTCGCAAATGTTCAGTTTCAGTTTTTTTTCAATTCAAACTTTGACATCACTTTATATTTACTGTTGTAGTTTTTTGTTTTAAAATGTTTATGTTTTTTTTGTAACGCGTACGTTTGCTTGTTGTTTCGCTCGTAATTGGCAGTAGGCACAAACACACACTCGAAATTTTTTCAATAATTTTCTAAGTGGCTGAGATTTTTTTGATTATGTGTCTCTTTTTGGACTTAGCGTTTTTTGAACTTTTTTTTTTTACTTTTCTCCTCAACTGAGGATACTTGATTGTTTTTCAAACGGTAACAGGGGATTTTTTGTCCCCTTAAATGGTTACCGCCGAAATTTATTGTTACATTTTGGTCCGCCAGAGATTATTTCATCTCCTGGCAGGATCGCCAATTAAAAACTCCGTTTAGTTCTCGTGGGCAACTACGGGCAACTGCCCGTGGTCAACTGCCGAGGGCAACTCCCTGTGGTCAACTGCCTGTGGTCAACTGCGGGCAACTGCCTCGTTTTCTTTATTATATTTTCTTAAATACAATATTTTGCTTAAGCCTAGATACAAATATTAATCTTACATTCTAGGAAGTATATCTACAATCCACTTGAGATAGGACATATGTAGGACATATGTTACATATGTAGGACATATCTTACAATCTATGGGTTACATTTTTGGACCACCTAAGGCGGACAGTATTAGCAAAGTACACATAATGTTACTTACGGATACTTAATACGGACCATATGGGTCGTAAGTGTCATGTTACATATTTATGACAGATAAAGAATATGTTCATGTAATGTGAACTGGTGGTATTAACTTACACATTACGGTGCAGCTCAAAATATATTCTTTTGACTGAAGCGCTGAACACATAGAAAGCGACAGACTGCAAACTACATCTGTCAAATATTAAAATACACACGTTCTTATGGGCAGTGTTATTTTGATAGCTGCACGACTACACGACTGCAGGCCGACAGTTGTCGTTCTCGCTAACTTCAATATCCTCCTATTTTTGCCAACGACAGTAGAGTTGACAGTAGAATGGAAGATAGAAAGAGGAGGTAGAGTGGTGATGCCACTAATATGTAAAATGTATAATTATTCACAGCTCTAACAAACTTGACGCTATTTTTCAAATAAAAGCATAAAATAGCTATATATTATAGCTCTATTATATCATTTGTAATAACAATTGATAATTTAACGCAAAAATATTTACCTATTTACTTATTTTTTGCATAAAAAATTTCACTTTGAACAAAATATTAAAATTTCATTGAAGTGAAAGGAATTAGTATGGCCACAACGAAATTGTGTACATACAAAATGGACAACTGCGTTGTTTTGTGTACTTGCCGGCCATTGTGTTGTTGTTGCTTCTCAAAATGTACATGTAGTAAGATGAACAACGACGTTTTCAGTTCACTGTCGTGCTGCTGCAGTCTGTCGCAGTCATTGTGTTCACCACTTAATTTTTACTTATGGTAAAAATTAACTCGCGCTCATTATTACAAGAAAAAATGAAGGAAGTGGAAAGAGAGAGTGCAAAAATTAAACGCATACAAATAACTTGAGTAAGCTTAGAGTGTAAGAAACAATGAAAAAACCCTTGGCGAGTTTATTAAAGCGGTAAAATGCAGCAGTACTGTTAACTTAATAAATGTAATTTATAAATAAGAACAGCGGCTTAGCGCGGGAGAGCGCGGGAGAGCGCGGGAGGGTAAATGGGGGAAATACTTGTGCTATAAAATTAAGATGTGCAGCCACTGTTGGAAACAAAGTGGAATAAAGAATAACAGGTTGCTTGACTGTACTTGAGAGTTGAGAAAATTCTCGCAAGTGAAGGGAAAAAGAGAAACAGAAGATTTTTTACTGTAAAGTTATAAGTGCTAAGTAAAAATTTCGTCAATTTTCAGCAAAGTCATGAAGCATCACCTTGCCTGCAACTATTTGAAGTGTTTACCATAAACGTAATCGTTTTTAGTGCAGCCGACTTCCTGGCAAATCTTTGTTTTTTTTTTGAGATTTAAATAATAGAGACATTTTGTTTTTTTTGGTTAGCTTGTGTAGGGGTTATCGGGAAGATTAAGTCATGTCCAAATTATTCGTTTTATTTGCTCCTGCATCAACTGCTCATAGACGTTTTCATACGGCTTACTTTAGACGTTTCCATATGGAAATGTAAACATTTTCTGCTATAAGAATTAAGGACGTTAGTAGTTAGAACTGGAAGTATTATGGATATTTGGCGAAGTTCTGAATCAGCTCGATACTAATCTAAAAAAATTAGACTATGTTCTTCCAAGGTTAGATTTCAAGTTACTTTCAGATGAGTGCACTCTCTAGATCATGACACATTATACCGACGTTCTGTACATTCTGAGGATTCTGATATCTCTCCATTTTTCCGTGTCTCCATTTTTTAACCTACCAAGCTCAGCTAGCATCTTCCAAGTGAAAGTACTAGGCAAAGTGATGATACAGAAAGCGAATATTTACAGGTAGCCCTATTAGCCTTATGTTATTATTTATGAGATCACCTCTAGCAATTTAAAATCATTACAAATGCCCTTAATGCTTGTGGGGACTTCGTCATTCATTGTGCAGAATATGGAACTGTCAATTTATTCTACCAAATATATATAGTATACCATTCCAAATATATACAAATATTTTAAAGCCAAGGATCGTGGTGAGCGCTGGAGTCGCCTAGTACCAATCGGGTGGTATCTGGTAAGGAAAAATGTAACATAGCGAATGTATATATGTATTATATATTACGATTCAATTAAATTGTAAGAGCTGTAAGTGTCGTGGTAAAATAGTGGTAACACTGGAAGTAAGGTCCCGCTTGGTGTTTATTATATAATGATGTAACTTGGAAACGCAATTGGAGATAGTTGCGCGTCCAGACTTCTGAGTGGCAACGTAGGAGGACTTCACTCCATACACAATTTAAAGAAATAGGCAGTGGAATCCACCAGTTATACCTTGAATGTTCCGATCGGGATTTCGAAATAACGGGGTTTTCAATAGTGACGCTACAAAAGTAGATCGATAGGAACAGCAAACGACGCCATATTTTTTCGCTCCCTTTTGACATTCCCCTTCAGTAAGATTTGCCATTTCATCATAGAAAGATATATGATCCAACAACGAGTCGAAATTATTAAATTTTACTACCGAAATTCGGAGTCAGTGGATTAAACTTTAAGAGCGAGTTTTTCAATAAGAGCCCAACAAAAGTTGTTTTAAATAAAACAAAAAGGGGTTGGGATATCAATTCATTCATGTAAAAGTACATTCGTACATACTGCTTGCGTTACCCATCCCGATCATCCCGAAAAAATTACGGTATGGTGCAATTCATGGGCCGGTGGCGGTAATTCTTCCGTGATGAGCAATAACGGCACGTTACTGTGAATGGGAATTGCTACCCCTCAATGATACCGAATATTTTGGTTCGAATAGGAAGATATGGACTTGGACAAGATGTGATTCCGACAGGCCGGCGACAAGCCACACAGAGAATGTCACTCTCGATTAATTTAAAACCAAGTTTGGTCGTGCGATTTGACGCCATTAGACTATTTCCTGTAAGGCTACATCAAGTCTGTGGTCTAAGCCAACAAGCCAGCGACGATTGATAAACTTCGTATGAATATTGAACGAGAAATTGCAGCAGTATCCAGCGATTTAAGCTTATAAACATGGAAAATTGGGTTTAGCGTCTGAACTAATGCAAGCGGGCCCATGATGGCCATAAAAAAGCAATCGAGTTCCATACATAATGGCATCGAATGTACTTTCACAGTAATAAAGAATTTCTCTTATTGAAAAACACGTTAATATAATGAGCGAATGTGTTTGGATTTACGATATTTCTTCACATCTTTACAACTTTCGGTATTGTACCGCAAAATGTTGGCAACTAACATACAGTTAGCTGTTTTTTGTACCCGGCTTTGCAGTAAAGTCTTTCGACTTCAGCCGCTTAAATTAAATTAAAATCAAAGAACTTATTTCATACCAGTTAGCGTTGCCATTCCTTCAAAAAACAAAGAACAAATATAACGAATATTAAATTAGGTACAAAAATTTCGCATTTTATCAAGACCTTTTACCGTAACACGGTGCCTTCACTACTCTGCGAAGCTGTCCAGTATTAACCACAATTAATATGAAATTTTGTCTTTATTAATTTTTTTCACTTCGGTACCGTGTGACCACCTGTTTACGGTTAACAGACTAGCGTCGTAGATAACACATACAAACGCACTGGCGCGAATATGTACGCGGACTATCGGCAATCACGGTTTTTAGTATTTTCACAGCTGGTTGCCGTTTAATAGGCTCCTTATTTCCCAGCAAGCATGGACTACGGCGATAAAAACTATAACAAAAACAACAACCATAATAGTAGTTATCTGGCAGTAGTATTTAAAAGCAACAATAATAATAACAACAAGAACAACAACCATTATAACAAAGCATTAAACACTCAGCACATTATCGGTCGTGAAAACAATGAAATCACTACAACAATAACAACATTAACATGAATACACACCTGCAGTCATATAACTATGGCCACAATCACATCAGCTATAACACTTTGTCGTAACGGTAGAGCCTACTGTCGTTAACGCAGTAAAAGGCGTGTGCTGGCGGTCGCAGCACATCACCACGCATTATTTTTCAGTTTCCTCTTCATTCAAGCAGTTATCAGCAGCCGGCGCTTGTTTTTGCTGTTATTATTGGTTGGTTTAAAATTGGCAACCTTGCAATGCCAGCTGCTCTCTGGTGTCGCCATTTATTTTGATGACTTGTATCACCGCTACTCTCTAGGTGGCAACTATAAAAGCTGTTGCCTCTAAATAAATCTAATAATAGTTTGTCAAAAAAGTCTTGCGGTATTTTCGCTAGTTGGCGCTGAAAGGGCGTAGTTCTAGTTTTATTAGTCGCATCGGGTCATGCTATACCTTTCTGGAAAGCTCATTTCACGCGCTAACACGTATTTGATTGATTGTCGTTTCTTTTGAGTCGTTCGTGAGTATAGCGTCGCAAACATGGAGCAAAATAAAGAGAAAATACGGCATATTTTACAGTACTACTACGATAAAGGCAAAAATGCATCTCAAGCCGCCAATAAAATTTGTGCAGTTTATGGACCCGATACAGTTTTCATTTCCACCGCACAACGATGGTTTCAACGTTTTCGTTCTGGTGTAGAGGTGGTCGAAGATGCGCCACGCTCCAGAAGGCCTGTCGTCGAAAATTGCGATAAAATCGCTGAATTGGTCGAAAGACACCGGCATAGTAGCAGCCGTAGCATCGGTCAAGAGCTGGGCATGAGTCATCAAAAATTCACTTCAATTTCAATAAAAAAAATTCAATAAAAATACTGCAAGACTCTTTTGACAACCCATTATCTAATTGTACACCGAGTACACTTACTATGGCTGCACTTATTAAATAGAAGCAATGACTTAAAGCGTGTAAAATTAACTGATAGCTTAATGAGACCTTTGGGCGCTCAATTAACATGAGCTCTGAGTGTCTTAAAGGTTATGAAACGCGTGTTTATTTTTTATTTTTGTTTATAATAGCAATAAAGAGGTCAATAAGTATAACCTCTCGCTCCTGGGACTCAAAGTATTTCCTTCACTTGAGCAATTTCGGCTTAGATGGAAGTTTCACTTAAATTTTATAAAAATAAATATTTTTGTCTTTAAATAATTTTTCAAGTTTATATTTACTCATCAGATAACAGGAGCTTCCTATTATAATTAAACGACAGATGGCCAAACTTGAAACCACACTTCGTTCAGCTGACAGATTGCTGAGGCTTAAATTTGGTAAAATATAGCGCTCTCTTAAATCAGTCATTTATATTTTCCTTGTTTCTACTGTTATTGTAGTTATTAAAGTCGCAGAAAACATTTCTCAAGCCATTTTGAGATATTGGAACAAGTTTACCCTCCGAACCCAAATAAGGGTTCGTTTTTTCTACGTTACGCTTGATATTGCACGACTTATCATACTTTAGGATTTAATAAATCAGCAGATGTAGACATCTTCTTCATATCAAAACTTCCATTTGGATGCACCGACAGCGAAAATGTCGACAACCGAGCGTCACAAAATATTACCGAGCCGAAATTAAAAAGTCTAGGCAAGCCTTTTTTAGCAACGGTTCATCTTCGGCAAAATCAATTCGGAATACAATGAGCTCAGATGGAGGCTAAAATGAGACAGCTTGATGTTTTTTGTTTGAACGGCCCTGTTGAGTACATGATGACAGTGTATGAACTACAATAGTTCATCATTGATTCGTAACTATCACGATATCTTTATACTCGATGTTGCAAATCGCTATTTTTTGAACTGAAGTTACCCATTCCAATAATTAAATAGTCCTTATTACCTATATCTAGAGACGTAAACTTGGGGTTTCTGATCGGGGGAGCGCGATCGTTACAAATTATACAGTTTTGACCATAGTCTACCAAATTCTTTACATAAATGACTAAAGAGCTCGTACCATCTAAGGCCAGTTGTTATACTTTCTACGGCTATATTTTACGAACCTTCTATAAGTAAAGGATGACTCTCTGACCATGACTCTGTATTCCAGCCCTGATTGTTTTGAATAAATTATCTTTCTTAACAACCAACATTTTTAAGCACAATCGGACACCTAAAAATTTTTTGTGTAAGGGTTGAGCAACTTTTTTGTGCGTTCTCTTCAGCTTCTGTTTCGTCACATTTTTTAACATTAATTCTTAAAAAGGAATTTAAAAGGAAAGAAAAGGGATTGAAGAGGTACCAGAGGTTTTTGGGTGGGAGAGTACTTTAAGATATACTTGAATTACCAATACAATGGCAGCAAAACAAGACATTAAAAGAGAACCTGGCAATTCTTTTGTAGCGGTCATTTAGGATTTTAACGTTACCAAAATGTTTCGAAACTGAAATGGACATCACATATTGGAAGGTGGTGGTGCGACAGTTGTATAAATGAAGGCAGGATTAATTCATTCAAAGTTTGAGTTGATTTTTGGAGCTCCAGACCGAAGAAAACTTTCCTATGGCCCGGTTAGGATGGGGTCGATGAGATGTCTAATCCCGAGATTGGGGATAACACTTGGACTGCCGTATACAGTTCTTTTTGAAACCAGATGAAAACTGCTGGAGTTGAATTTTAGTTCTTGGCAAAGCGCCATGAACCCAGTACAAATCTGCTTAGGTGCTTCATTTTCATTTCGACTACTTCACAGGGATTTCTAAAAATAAGACATCCGAGTTATTTTAGTGTAGACGTAACAAAAGGAAGTCTTGGGATGACTATATCATTTTACTACAAGCAGCTCGTGCAACTGGCATTCAGTAAAGTTTTTATTCTTACCGCATGGATAACGATCGGCCTTGTCAGGTTAGAACTCCTACAGCTCACTAAACATCTTACTATTTGCTCTGGATCAATAAGTTCATGCGACTACATCTTAGCTAGTAGCTGACCGGAGCTTGCGGCGCTCGTCTTATGGTCAACCATTCAGTAGTGAATAGCAAAACCGTTTTTATTTTTACCAGTTCACGTTACTAAAATACCTGTCTGAGTGAGAAAATCAGCCCTACAGTTTCCTGCAATTTCGCTCAGATTTTATATAGAACTTACTCCATAGTAGAGGAAAGGATACTACATCGACATACCTCACTAATCTCTAGTACATGGTCAGCGAGCTCAAGTGAATAGCCACCTCTGCAAAAGGCTGCAGTTTTGGCCAGTAGATCTACTGTTACCTTAAAGCTTCAGCTAGGAAGAGCTCCTAAGGCCAGAAATCCAGAAACCTTTTCTTGTGTCAAAAAAACCAACTGAAAAGCTTTATCAACAACTCTTGACATTTTAATATGAACGTGGAGACTTTTCCATAACCTTAGGAATATTATAGCTTTGGAGCAACCAAAGTTAACGGGTTTTCTTGTTTATTCTTCATCAGAAAATCACCACAAAGTTCAAAAACACTCAGAGTTGGAATGCTGTTCTTTACTATTATAATAATAACAACGTTTTACATCAACAATATATGACGTATAAATACTCGAATTAGTTGTCTGGGGATGAGTCTTCGTATGATCTTCTTCTTCTTAATTGGCGTAGACACCGCTTACGCGATTATAGCCGAGTTAACAACAGCAGGCTGTCGCTTACTTTTCATTGGTATAGTTTTTTTATGTGGCGGGTCCCAAACCCAGCGCACAACCCTATGTAGGGGATGTTTCGCCTTCTCATATTAGCTCGCCTTCGAACGGATGTTCTTTGGCTACCCAGAGGGTACTTGGTCAAAGACCGGAAGTAGTGAGCTGCTTGAGCCATGTATAAAAGAATCGTTTCTGGCCACTCCCAAGTTAATGGCGATCAGATGATCATTATTGCTATTTATTAAACTTTAAAAGCTAAAGCCAGAATAATTCTTTGTGGCAAGCAGAATATAAGTTAAAATGGAGTGAAAACTTGTCACTTTTTTGGTGTTGTTTCACCTTGAATTCATTCAACAAGCAACCTGGGAGATTTTCATTACAAAAACATACAAAATAAAAAAATAAGTACTCTTATCAATGACATTAAAGTCAAAGTGCAACAATTCCGTGTTGCTGTAACTTGCATTTGTTGTTCCTGCTTTCCCAAATTCATGCATTCCCAATTTTGGCGGCACGTAAGCAATTGCCGCAATTTGAACTTTGTTTGTGCGTTGTTGTTGCTTTTCGTGCTGTACTGCCGCGACTGTCGCATTGTCGCCGCAAGCAAATCCATTATCAATTCACATTATGTATACGTCATGTGGCACCGGACCCCCGCCGTTGTTGTAACTGCCAGTGCTGTTGTTGTTGTCGTTTTTATTAATGTATTCAATGTTCATTTGCTTCCCGTGTCAGCTGTGCCACATCATTTTAGCGAATGATTTAGTGTTGCTGCGGTATGCCACGCATAATGATGCCATTTCTCTTTGTGCTGCAGCACCAAAAGCACATTACCTCACTTGTAGCTGCATTCGCTCAGTCAGGTTGGTGTCAACTATTGCGTCTGCGCATTGAGCGGAGGTCGAATTGACACGAGGTAAACAGCTAGAAGGCAATAATGGAAATTTTCGAAGGAGCATTAAATGATGTACCATGTGCGCATATTTGTGTTCAGCTTAAGATCCCGGCAGCGGAATTTAAGCTAATTTAACTATTGCATTTGGTTTGCCAATTGATTAAGTAAGCGAACTACAAATATTTTTAAATTTTAAATCATATCGTTTTTTCAATAAATCGGGAAATTGACCAATGTCAGATATGTCAAGTTTTTACAATGTAAGTTGAAGAATGAAATAGTTTCATATCTTATTTAAGTTAAGTAGGCTAAGCTTTTAAGTAGGTAGGTTGGTAGAGTGACTATCTGTTCCTCGTTTCCGTAGTCTATTTGAAGGGTGGTACCTGTTCTAAACTACCCTTTACAGCAAATTGTCAAATAAGATGTTAGATCCACTAAAAAACAAGGCTTTATTTATTTTTATATAAGTGTCAGTATGTGCCCTTTGTCAGAATAAGAAGGTTTTCTTTAATTGCTGGGATCTCCCACTTGGTTGACCTAGTTTGCACCCATTCGTATAGATTTTTATTCCTTCATCCTTCTCCGTTTCCCACTCTTTGCTAAAAGGTAAGGCAATATATATAATATATATATATAATATATAAGGACCTAATTTTTGTAAAGTTATTTGTAATAATAATTAATAATTATTAAAACTCGGTGGCTTTGAAATTAATATATATAAACAAAAAAATATATGTATACTAGTTTTCACCCGCGGCTTCGCCCGCAGTGGAGCCATTAAATAAGTATGAGAGATAAAGGGTAAGGGTATAATAATAGAAATGAGTCAATATGATAACTAAATTTTATTGCTTGGCTGAAATAAATAATTTTTAAAAATTACCACAGACAATGAAGTTTCAACACCTTAAATATGCGTATTGAAATGCAACAACAAATGTTAAAATATATTTCACCGTAACAAAAATAATTCTGAATTCTAACAATTTAAAAAAATAAAATACAAAGTATTAATCTAGGATATTTTTGTTGACAATGTGTAAATTCCCGGCATTAGATACACGTGAACAGGCTACATAAAGTTGACCATGAGAAAAGCATGGGTTTTCTAAATGCACTCCTGCTACCTGTAATGTTTGTCCTTGCGCCTTGTTTATAGTAACAGCAAAGCTACGTTTGACGGGAAACTGAACCCTTTTAAATTGGAATGGAAGGTCAGTGGGAATAATTGCTATCCGAGGTATTATAACACTATTTCCCTTACCGACACCTGTTACAATAGTAGCATTAAGTATGTTCTGTCCCAATTTTGTTATCCGAAGCTTTGTTCCATTACATAGCCGAGGAGCATCTAGATTTCGCATAAGCATTACTGGTACATTTAGTTTCAATTGAAGTTTATGTAACGGTACACCCGATAGTTCAAGTGAATTTAAAAACTCCACAGGATATGAAGTACTTAGTTTCGTATCCATTGACAAATATTCCTTCATTTCTCCTTGAACCTCGTTTAAAATGTCAGTGTTGATCCTATTAACAATTTAATTTCTTGGTGCTAATATTGCTCTTGCACACAACCACTGATCACTACACAAATTTTGTTGCAATTCCGGAAAAACATTAGCAGTGAAATCCACATCACTTTCTACTAAATTACAAAATTCTCTTGACTGTATTATGTAGCCTTCAGCGTCAACATCTAAATAACCATCACCAATTTTCAACAACATTTCTGCGCAAAGTCCTGAAACCACGTCATTATGAAGATGCACTCTCATATTCGTTTTCAGGCGGAGTTTTTCAACCGTCGACCATAAGCTTGATGATTTAATGCACGCTTGAATTTCATCTGCTGGTGTCCCCCTCTGAATCACTGGGATGGTTTGACGGAAATCACCAAGATTTTTATCAAGACATTGTGACTGTGTAATATTCGTTGAATTTTCAAAAACGTTTCTCTTTCTACTCCTTCAAAATATTGGCAACGCGATTTACTTCATTTTGTTCATCACCTATAACGTATACCTGCAGAAATTTATGCCGATCATGATCTTCTGGAAATAGTGATTCAATTTGATGATATATCTGTCCTTGTACAGTAAAAGTTGGTGAAAACCCGGGCATTCTTATCACTTTATCAACTCCAAAGGATGTCATTTGAAAGCAAGAGTTATACTTTCTTATTTTGCTTAGAAATTGCTTTGACTCATCTATAACATTTAATAATAAAGTTTTTAAAGGCTCTTTTGGTTCACCAAGTTATGGAAGTGAAACTTTACCACCAATAACAATCAATGGATGATTATGATATTCAATTAAAGGATCATGCTGAAAGCCAATACCATTAAACACAGCCCAATCATTAAGCATGAAATTTCGGCGGCGCATAGTCTGCATGTCTGCATTATGAATTCTTCTCGCCGGCGATTGTTCTGGTGTTTCTATTGCTCTTCTAGTTGTCTGCAGTGCAGCTTGTCTTTCTAAATGAACTCGTGCCTGAAGAGGCGTTTCAGCTGCTCTCAAAACTCTGTGTCGCTCTGCTTATTGTTGTCTTCTCAGCACAGCGTGAGCCGAAGTTTCTTGATTTCGTGCAACTTTTGCGGCACGGGCTCGCGATGAATTTTTAGATATACCAGATTTCCGCTTCCGAGGCATTTTCAAAGAAAAGCAAAGTAAGAATTAACATCAGCGAGTAAGATCTAAAATAATAAAGTGACAGCTAACCACAAAAATTACGGATTACCTAAAAAATTTGAATAGTTTTATACTGCATGTAACGACAGAAGAAAATAACAATAAATATAGAAAAATTAAAAACAGTTGAAAATATATTCAATTGAATTAGATTTTGTCGTCACCACCGGTAATACAGTGGGACGGTATTACAGTATTCAGGGTTAAAACTTCATTACTATAATGCTAGATGGCGTTGAAGTAGCTAAATTTGACGATTTTTTGACAAACAATTTTTATATCTTTCCTAAATTTTTTTTTATATAAAGTACCCTAAGTTACTTCTAATACCTTCAAAAGTATATGTACAAAGTTTCATGATGATCGTTTAAGTAGTTTTTGCGTGAACGCGTAACAAACAAATTTACATTCGCATTTATAATATTAGTAGGGATAGGGATACTAGATATGTATATGATATATAAATACATATACAAACATAAATACAAACTTCATCTTACTTTTTTTTATTTATACCAATAAATAAATAAACAAGTATGTACCATTCTGGTCGACCACTTTTTGCCATTTTTCCGTTAGAGACATTATTCCATCAGTGTAAATCAAAATTTCGAAATTTCCAGAACGAATGCGAGCAAATCATTATTGTGCTACACGAACTGATACATCATCGTTCTGGCATTCTTCCCTTTTTTATACAAAAATTCCAAAATATAGCAAATTTCTTCATTATTTTCACGCATTTTTGAACAGCTGTAACTTTTGTTCAACTTCCCCGAATATAGTCTTTTTGGTCAAATGGAACTTAAAATCTCGTCCATCCAACACTATACGGTATGACACAATGCGATTGGTAGCACTAGAGATATACGACTGCAACGACAACTGCTGACAAAATGCGAAAATACTTTTTCGACTACCCAAAAGATATACATACAAGAAGATATACAAACATACAGAACTAATAGCTTTTTCAGCAAAACCTATTTGTTTTATTAAAAATAGTATCCTTCTGCTTCAATACAGCTTTTTGCGCGGTCCAAAAGCATGTCGAACGAGTGTTTTAGCTCGTTGGCCGGTATGGTCGCCAGTATGCCTTTTGAATGGCCTCTACGTCTGCATAACGCTTTCCTTTCATGGGCAAATGCATTTTTCCGAAAAGGAAGAAGTCGCACGGTGCCCTATCAGATGAATACGAGAAGTGGTTAATGGTTAAAATGTGAATAATATGTCACAAGCGTCGATCGAATGTTGGATTCTGAGCAATTTTTGGCCGTCAGTCAATTTGTGCGGCACATAACGTGCACACACCCTTTGTAAGCCCAAATGTTCGGTCAAAATGCAATAAATCGATGTTTTGAACATATCCAATTCCATTTCCATGAATTTGAATGATGATTTCGGCTGATTTTTGACGAATTCACACACAGTTTCGATGGAATTTCCGGTGATCACGGATTTTGATTGGCCCACATGTTGATCGTCATTTATATCCCCACGACCACTTTGACAGCGTTGAAACCACTCTGCTGCGGGATAGGCAATCATCGCCATAGACCTGTTTCATCAATTGAAATATTTCGGTAAAAGTTCTACCAATTTTAAAACAAAATTTAATGTTGGGTCTTTTTTCGAAGCTCATTTTCGCACCGATAACACAAACATACTGACACTTAAAATGCAATAACTTTACTTCCAATTAATCAAATACCATGAAATTCTCACTGGACAATCCATAAAGATAGCAGATTCTAACGCACCAGTCGACATATAGAGGGCGCCACCAGGGCCGCTAGATTCAAGTCCTGTTTACTTTGGAACGTTCCTTGTTTGTGTATATGATATACCATCTGATCAATAACGAACGAACTGGATACATTTTTTCCATAGCCGTGAAGTCATCGAAAACGTGCCTCACACAAGATGTCTATCCATCTCTGTTAATGTAGATAACATCGAGAAGGTTAAAGAAACTGTGAGGTTTGTGGAAATTGTTCGCAAAAACAAAGTCTAATAGAGATCTCAAAGGAGACGTTCCATGTGAAATTTGGTCAAAAATTAAGGTGCTGCTTATCGTTTTCTTTGTTTGCCGGGACATGTTTACCATTGGGTTCATTGCAGAGGGTTAAAATGTCCAAAAGGTATATTATTCGATAATGTGCCGTCATATGTTAGCACATTGTGACTGATCTTTTGGACAAATACGAAGCGAAATTCAACGCTACAGTATTCGGCGAATTTAACTAACTGTAATTTGTATCTGCTTAGGGGAACGCGCCATTAATCTTTTAAAAGTAATTCACTGATAGTATTGAAGGCGTTAATAACGGTTTGTATTAAAATATCAGAATAAGGTTTTTTTGTCAATAAATTGGATCAGCTGATATAACATAGTATTTACCGTTCGTTGCCAGATCAGGACTATATGGATGATGACTTATCAAATCGATGTTTTGAGTGCTCAAAAAAGCAGTTGTTTCCGTCGATGTGTGAGAGCTCGCATTGTCGTAATGAAGAGAGTTCGGTGAAGAGTATTCGGTGGTTGGTTTTCCTGATTTCATGAAATATTAAATGTATGTTGTCCCACAAATGCCTATGGTTGTCTTAATCTCATGACAGGTCACATGACTTTCACAACACTAAGCACTGACACAGCCGTATTTATTTTTACCAAAGCACTAAAAGTGATTTATAGTTTCATTTCGAAAAATATATATGTTAAACCAATATTTATTATAAGTATATAACTGGAATAGCCAAGTACCTTCCTTCCGTTTTGTAGATAATGGTATTAAGGATTAAAATAACTCATTTTTTAAGCAAAACAGTAAAAGAGCTAACCTAGAAATAAGTAAAATTAATCCGATTAATTCGAACCCAACGCACATCTTACTCGCCACTCATCCCGCAAATCCATCTTGGCAATTGTGTGCTTGCCGCAGTTTGCGCTTTATTGTTACACCAAAATACACACACAGGCGCGCGCTCAACAACGGACGACCAAAAGTTTGTCAAAGCAGCTTGTCACTCGGGCAGACGTGGTGAAGGCCATATATCAGTGCGCATAGCCACAAAGTGTTGCTAATTGGGCGACTGTGGCAAGGTACGAGTATTACGCAAAATAAATACATCAGCGAGGCAGACACCAGACACATATACATGCAGACAGGCGCTTGATTCGGGAGCACCATGTGAATGGATTCGGACACTTAGCACTTAGTGGTGAGCGCTGAATAACGTTGGAATACAAATGCATGCATTTATAATTAGGTATGTGAGTCTTTGTGTTATGCGGCGTGACCCTAAATATGCAACAACTGCAGCAAACTTTCAATCCTTTCGGTAGTCTGTTGCCGCTTAAACGAAAACTTGCACAACTCATTTGTGTGAGTTTGTTGCGGTGTGTGGCAAAAGTTTGGCAACTGCAACTAACATTCGTCACATTAGCAAACAACCCTATACACGCGCACACATCCATGCAAACTTAAATATGCTGTTAATGGTGGCATGCAACAACTTGGCAACACTTTGTGACACCAAATTAGGTGGCTTTAATGTTTAAATGCAGCTGTAATTGCACAATAGTTGCTCGGATATGTTATGCTCTATGTGTACGTGTGTGTGTGAAGGCACACATACATAGAAAAAATGAGTTTAATTTTAATTAATGCTCATTCAATCGAATTATTTCACGATTAGTTTTCAAAAATGTTATTTTGTTTGCGTGCCACTTGCCACATGTGGCATATGTATTTCTGTTGCAAATAAATGTAAAAACTTATTTTTGGTGGAATCAAGCAGAAAGAAATTTTTAGACCTTTTAAGAAAAATGTTAAGTTAACGCGACTAAATGTATACTTTAAAAGGAATAAGTCGGAAAATGGAAATAAAGGAAGAGACAACCATGGTTGCAGGTAGGTGGTAGGTAAGGTGGCTGTCTATCGAGACACCTACGCCTTTAGATTTTGATACCAGTGTGCATCAGTAAAAATAATTTTATCTGCGAAACTAAGGAAATATCGCCCCTGACCGATAGTTGATATTCTTTTCCTACACAATCTTCTTCTACTTCCTTACAACTTCTACAATAGTCGTTATACATATAGTCTACCGTCATGTCTACCTCATTAGACAATGACCTGTTGGTAGTCCGTCTAAAATTCTTATATCACTCTTTTTAAATTTTAATTGACGATATGTACCTGTGTTGCCTGCTTTTGGCAAATCAGGGATTGATTCCACCAAGACTCTGCTTTGTTTATAAAATTTTTCCGATTCAAATAGCCAGGGGCGTATTAATTATTTTTCTTCCAGAGTCCATTTGTAAAATGGTGCTTTACTGTTACCAAGAATATCACTATGTCCAACACAAAAAAAATATAAAAAAATATAAATATTTAAGCTACTTACTTATAGTATTTTTAATATATCCCTATATACCAGTTTATATCTTACAAGAGCTTGTTCAAATGGAGACCTTTGCAACAAAGCTTCACAAATCATAAAAGTTGAGCATGCAGAGCTAAGCCCAACCAAAACCTCTGCCGTACCTGGGGCCCCATAGCCAGATACAATGAAATTTCTCATCAAACTGACACAAGGTATGCACTACTCGCACTTCGGGGGCTCCTTCTCCTCCTGATACCAGCCATTCACCGCAGGGGGATCCCACACTCTTAAGGAGCTGCTCCGCACAGGGGAGAGAATAGAGAGAGAACAGCACTGGCAGCAGGCCGCAGGAATGCGCAATGCCAAGCTGCTTCTAGGAGGGTACAACCTCTCTAATCTTAAGGAAATAATTAACGTTCCCCGTGACAAATTCCGCCTCCTCGTCGGGCTCTACATAGGGTACTGCAGGCTCACTTTTCTAACATGGACATAGTTTCTTGAGCAAACTGCCGGTTCTGCGACTTTAAACAGGAAACACCAGCACACATAATTCTGGATTGTCCAGCAATTTGGGTTCCATATACATGGACACATCACATCACCTAAGAAACGCCCAGCAGGAATTATTCAGGATGCTGGACCGTGATGACCATATGTGATATAGGAGAGGGCACAATAGACCCTAGGTAGTGCAATACCTCAGTATTTACTATCTATCTATCTAACCAGAGGGTACTTGGTCTAAGAGCCGAAGTCGGAAATTGTAAAGCAGATGAGCTTCCAAGAAAAGTTAGCTGTACCAAATCTCAGAGTGGAACACAATATTTCCATTGAACTTCTGTCTCTTAGAAAGTCTCACATCGCCGTAATGATAGGGCTCCTAACAGAACACTGTCCCATTGGCACGCGGTGTGCATAAATTGAAAACATCTACACACTTTCTCCTCCACTGTCCACCTTTCGCCAGACTAATAATAATTAATATCATTGCTATACTTTTTAGGCACCCGGCGAATTGGCTAGCTCTTGCCGTTCTGTCGATATCCGACGGTCAGGAGTTCGGAACAAGCGATCTGTGATCATCGTGACCTCAAGACTAATCAGCCTGTTTACTTAATTTAAGCTAAGTCCTCTTTTCTCGACTACATTCAGTAAAGCCTGAGGTTCTTCAGTGACTTTTAATATCGATATTAAGAGCTTATTATTAGAACTTTGCTTTTGCAACTTTCGGATCTCGACAATACTGATAAGAAGGTACTAAATATAATCCCATCATTACTGTGCTCAAAACCCTCGAAGGAAGGTTTCCAGTATTTTCCTTTCAGGTCAATGGAGCAACAAAGCAGCAACTAAGCGCTGATGTTCACCACTAGGGTGGGTCGATTCTGGACTTTTTCGATTCGGGATTTCTAATAGTGCGGAAAAGTTGCCTTAGTACTTCCTGATTCCAATGCAACGTTTTGTTTTGAGATCGGAGCATCTTCAACCACAACTCCGGCCTTGAAATTTCGGAAATTCGCCTAAAATCGTGAAATTGTCTACCTAGCGCCTGAAATACGCATCTCATGGCAAAATGTATAAAACAAAAGTTATTTGTCACGTCATTTGCTACCGAAATGGTATATGTGATCATGGCCGTTGGACGAACCGTTCCCGAGATACGAGCGAAAAGGCAGCGCGCCACAGCGCAAGGTGAAAATGGTTGCAGCTCTCAGCTAACCTGTATTGGTCACCCAGAACCCACCGCGTCGAGGTGGCTGCTCTTCGGGTTCTTCCCAAGCCCAACCCAACCAACCAACCATATGTCAGGCTTGTTTTAGTCTGAATCTGTGCCAAATTTATTGATAAAATCAGATTTTGTACTAAACTTTGGCACTTGCTGCCTAGATTTCAGTGTAGAGCGTATAAAACGATCACGATATTGGGGGCCAATAACTTTAGGAGATGCCTCTGTCACCAGTTTGACGGTTCTCTCGACTGCCACGGTGTGAGAGGGGAATTCACTAAATTTCCATACCTCTGCAGTGTCTCCCGACAGCCGTTTTATGAGTTCCTCGTTAGAAACTGAACAAAGAACAGCTGGAACAGTCAAGGTAATAGTCTTCCAGTTAATCATATCGTAATAATTATTAGCTTTTAAATTCAGCTTTGGCACTTTATTGCATCTAACCCTTCCATCTACAGTGTCAGACTCTGCTTCTCTGGCTGCCAGAAGACGGTCAAGGGCCAACTTTCTGACTTCTATCCGTTCGTCAGTCATCATACTAAGCAGAATGTTTTCTGGAAGAGCAAAGAAAGCATTCTGTTGAATGGATGAATCGACAACCTTGCGCAGTTTGGCAGGTAAGTATCTCGACCTTTGAATTGCAGCATAGAGATGGCCTTTGTTGGTTTGTCAGTAGAAATGTATAATCTCAGAATTCTATTTGCACAGGTGAGCCAGCGAGATTTGCACATGTTACCTGGATGCATCGACGCTAAATCTGAAATAACAGCTTCTGATATTTTATAGAGATAAGCTTGGTCTGTGCTAAGTTGGGTCGGATTAATAACCTCAGAAAGTAATTGGCAGGATGGAAAACTTTCAAATTTGACAACAGGCAACTTCTCACAATCAGGGAGCAGTTTACCTATGTCGCCAGAGAATGTATTTGGACTCTTTGAGACACCATCTATGTGTTCGAAAAGAGCACGAAATGGAAGTTCGTTGAAATGTAGAAGACAAACAACCCACTGTAATCGCCTACCTATTCTTTCTTCTAGTTTCCGAATGATTCCACCTTTCCAACCTGTGTTCGTGTTGGTGCCATCAGCACCGACAACTTCTGGATGTCCACATCAACTGAATTGTCTTGTAAATGTTGCCATATAGCTTGCGTCTCATCCTCAGCTCCCGGAAGGACCCGGAAGGAGAGGTGACGTGGCCAACGTAATGACCACCAGGTTCCGCTATAAGAGAAATATGTTCCTCTTCGACAGTGTGGTGGTAGTCTTCGCTGACTTGTGTAAGTGTATTGTCTTTGCGGCCGTCAAAATACAGCCCATATACAGAGTAAATACTATCGGTATTTTGGAGCTTAACTCCAACACTTTTTTTGCCCAACTAATCTTGCGTTTGTCAGTGACAAAGCAAGCCTGATCCTCTGTTATCAAACCTGATTTTTTGGCATCCAGAAAAGCAGATGAAACAATCAAGGCCGCTGCTCTATCACTTACTCCAAATCTTTGGGCAGCTAAAGCAGTGTGTTCTAAGACTAGTGTGTTTTGTTTGGTTTTAGAGGATGGAAGAGAAATTCATCATCAGCATCGTTTTTGGAAAAATCCATGTGCGACGCATTTACATTGTTGTCGTCTGTAGGAGAGTCTGGCTGATCTGAATGGTCACGTGTTCTAGCTGATACTTTTCTGTAAGTGTTGATGTTGAATGACGTTTTGAAAGCTTTTCTTTATCTTCAATTTTCTTTGTAAACTTTTTTGTTTCGGGTAGATCAACACTTCCAATGCGACCAATTCTTCTGGTTCTCTGGTCCAAGAGAAATGGTTGTTCATTGATAGGAACTTTCCTTTCCTTTGGACAAGTGCAAGAAGAAAAATAAATGCATTTACAAGCAGCGATGTCAAATAATTTTCCGGCAGAAGAGACAAAGTCGTCTCTTTTAGAGCTCAAACCTATTGGGTTCCTTAAAAACATTTGTTTAAGAGTCAGAAATTTCTTATGGTATATGGTGAGCATTTGTACAACTCTGGTGTGTGAAACTATCGGAATAAATGACTTTTTGAAAGTATTTTCAACCTTTTTTGCAACTATTTCAGTAACCTCTTTACTCCTAGGTTCATAGTTGTCGCCTCGGAGTCGCCCTATACGAAATCTTTCAAACTGATAACACAAAAGAACATCCTGGTAAGTAGGTAACTGGGACTCAGAGAGATTGTACGGATATATGCCAAACACAGGACATTTCTGTCTAAATTTAAATTTAGATACAGTCATTTTGAGTTCTGTTTAGAGAATATAAGTGATAGCACTAGGCGAAATCGACGACAAGAGTGAAAGAACTCGATGAAAAAATATTTAGTTGGAGACCAGTCCGAACGTGTCGTATGGCGCAGGGAAATGAATGTAAGTGATAGAACTCGGCGAAATCACCGACAAGAGTGAAAGAACTCGATGAAAAAATATTTGTGTGGAGACCTATCCGAACGTGTCCTTTGGCGTAGGTGAATGAATGTGAGTGATAGCACTCGGCGAAATCAACGTCAAGAAGTGTGACCGCAAGCCGATTTTCACCTTGCGCTGTGGCGCGCCGCATTTTCGCTCTTATCTCGGGAACGGTTCGTCCTACGGCCATGATCATTTCGGTAGCAAATGACGTGACAAATAACTTTTGTTCTATACATTTTGCCATGAGATGCGTATTTCAGGCGCTAGGTAGACAATTTCAGGATTTTAGCCGAATTACCGAAATTTCAACGCCGGAGTTGGGGTTGAAGATGCAATCCGATCTCAAAACAAAAAGTTGCTGGAATCAGGAAGTACTAAGGTAACTTTTTCGCACTATTAGAAATCCCGAATCGAAAAAAGTCCGTAATCGACCCACCCTACTCCAGGTGCTCTTTAAATTTTAATTTGGAATCCATTATTACTCCCAGATACTTTAGTTGCGGCGAAGTAATCTCGCACTCACCTATAGTGAGCTCTATTCGTTCTTCTATCTTACTAGTGCTTATGAGTAAAACTTCTGTTTTTTCCTCCGCCAGTTTCAGACTCAGAGAAGAGAACCATTGGCGTAGACCATTTAAGCACAAATTACATTTATTTCTCAGGTCAGCTAATTGTTTGGCCACTGCTACGACCGTAAGATCATGCGCATAAGCTATTAGTTTAACGTGTGCTGGTTGCTGTCTTCTTAGCACTCCGTCATACATAAGATTCCATAATAGTGGGCATAACACTGAGGTATTCAGGAGCCCGTATTTTATCCAGGGCTTTTATTATATCTGCCCATTTTGCCGAGTTGAACGCATTTTTAATATCCAGGGTAATCAGCGCGCAGTACTTTTTTGTGCCACCTTTCCATCTTTTGCCCTTTTACTGCACATTTCGCAGTATCGACAACTTCTCGTAGTGCGTCAATAGTTGATCTCTTTTTTATAAAGCCGTATTGTCTCTCTGATAATCCGCCGGCTTTTTGGATTGCAAACTCCAAGCGGTTTCGTATTATACTTTCGTACACTTTACCCATTGTGGCGAGCATACACAGAGTCGGTACGATGACGGTTCTTCAGGTGGTTTCTTTGGTTTTGGGAGCAGAACCAAGCGTTGTACCTTCCAAGAGTCGGGGAATACCTCTTCCTTTATACAAGCGTTGTACATTTTAGCGCAAACTCGAAGTGTTGAGCTTATGGCTTCCTTCAGAGCTCTGTTTGGTATGCCATCCAACCCAGGCGCTTTGGCGTTTTTGATTTTCTTTGCTATTGCCAATAGTTCGTCTTCCGTGACTAGCGGAGGTGACTCTGCAGCTTCGTTTCGTCGCTTGGCATATGAAATCCGGTCGTGTTTCGGGAATAATGTTTCGACGACCTTTCCCATAAAAGATGCATCTTTAGGTTGCTGCTGCTTGTTTTTAAATCTTGACATACATATTTTGTAAGCAGTACCCCAAGGGTCAATGTTTGCTTCCTCACACAGCTTCTCAAAACATAATCTTTTGCTTCGGGTAATTGCCGACTTTAGGAGCTTCTTGTGGCTTTTAAATTCTTCCCTAAGGTGATTTTCGTTCGTTTCACCCCGGTTGCGCTGTAGACGCCGTCTAGCTGAGTGACAGAGCTTTCTCAGCGTGGAAATTTGCTTATTCCACCAATATACAGGCCGCCGCTTGTTGTGATGTGACGTTCTACGCATTGTTGCATCGCATGCTGCGACTAGTTATTTTCGAACTGCTGATACCAGGTGAGCGGCGCCGTCACCTGATGCCTTTGATGCACTCCAGACTAGCTCAAACAGGTCTGGGTCGAATTCTTGTTTCCAGCTTCGCTTTCGGCAGGGGTTTCTGCTAAAAAGTTCTTGCTCTCGGGAGTACGAATTTGTGCTATAATTGCCATATGATCACTGTTTGTGTATATGTCAGACACCGCCCACTTAATGAGTGTGGGTGCTTGTGCTTTCATGTTTGTCTGTGTGAGCGCGTGTTTGCCCACTGATGCCTGACAAAATGTCGCACTCAGCATTATTGTTATTGAAGCGGAACAAAGCGCATATTTCTACTATATGTTTATGCATGCAGGTGTATATATATATTTTTTTTTACGAGGAGGAAGCATCGAAAGCCTGGACCCCATGTCAGTGTAAACCTACCACCGTCCTGTACCGTTCCCCCCGGTACCACCGTCAAGTATTACGTCGGGAGGAAGGTTGAGTGACACTCATGCGTACGTGATGGTCAAAATGCATTCAGTTACAAGTTGCATTTACTTGGCCCCACCTCTGTTGGTCTGATAACCCCCCTTGTACATTGTTCGTTGCCAACCCTCCCCGTCACGTCAAAGTTAGTGTGTTTGGGTCGTGGTTGTTCGTTACATTTAACAGCTCTCTTCTCCGCCGCTGTTCGCTAGCACATTGGGATTTCATAACCCTGGCTGCCACTTGGCAAGCAGCTTTCCAGTTCTCAACTGATTCGACCATTTGGTTTACCAAGCTATCAGGAGTTGGGTCTGTACCGAACGCATTTTTTAAGTGTTGCCTCTCAAGATTATATTTGAGGCAATAGAAGAATGTGCGTTCTCCATTTTCGACGGTATCGCCTCCGCAATAATCGCATATGTCGTTATTTTCGTGTCCGAATCTTTTCAAATATGCTTTGAAGCAGCCATTTTCTGTGAGGATTTGAGTTAGGTGGAGATTTACCTCACCGTACGGTCTGTTTAGCCATGGTTCAACGTTGGGGATCAGTCGGAATGTTCACCGTCCGTTTTCGCTTTCCTCCCAGCGTTTTTGCCAGTGATTCACCGCCTCTACCCTTGCAATTTCTTTTATTGTATTATGCGGTAACCTGTCATTTGTAAGGCATTGAATTTCTTGGGCCAAGAGGTCTAAAGGGTGTAGGCCCGAAATTATTAGGGCAGCATCTTCCGATACTGTGCGGAACGCAGAGCAGGTGTATATGTATCGAGGTGCGTGTGCGCTTATGCGGTTGTAGATGTGGCTCGTTGGTATTTGAAAAATATTATATTAAGCGTTATCTGTTTTTGTCAATTGTTTTAAAATTAATTTTTATATCCTATAACAACAAAAACAACAAGGTGGTTGGTATTTGTATAACTTTGGCGACAACAACAACGCCGCAGTGTCAATATTTATGCAAATAATTGTGAGCGCGTCGAAATTTTAAGCGGAAAATGGTATTTTCATGTAATTGCAGTGCGACAAAAGCAAAAACCGTAACGAAATTCAATAAATATCACTCAGCAAGAGTAAGTGATAAATAATAATTAAAATACATATTGCATCCGCATGTGAAAAAATTTTCACAGCAAAAAAATAGAATATACCATAATTAAAAAAAAAAAAAAAAAATCTGGCAAAAGAAAATTGTGGAAAAATTCGAACCAGAAAAAAGTCGTTAAGAAGTATGAAAAACATAAAAAAATTGTTCACCAGACACATGTGAACATAATTTTTATCAACTCACAACTCTCATAAATACAACGAAAGGACACAAGGTTTGCTGCGCTCAAGCCAGCCAATCACTAAATGTATTTGAAACAAGGTAATTTTTTTCTTTAAAAAATTTTATTTAGCAAAATATTGCGCTTATTATGCCTTAAATATTTTTATTATTATATATTATTTAAAATATTTTAATTCATTTTATTTTTCCTACTCGGGGTTATGAGAGAAATGAGCAAACAATTTTTAGTTACAATTGTTTTTATCGCTTTTTTCTGAAGAAATAATTTTTTCACTACAAAAATGCGGATACTAAAAAATAATGAAACGTCGCTGAGGCATTTTGTACATTCCCACAAAAATCATATTAAAAATTTTTAATTTTTTTACCGTTAAAGGCCAATTCTGCCAAACAATAAATTTAGGGCAAAATTTTTCAAACCGGATATTATGTTATGATCAAGCCCATTGATTTTATACTTATTTTGTAATAATTAATTTTCCATGCAAAATTAATTTATTTAGATATTCGAAATACGTGGCAACTCTAATAAACTATTTTTTGTTTTCCTAAACCACTCTAGCTTAATTTTTATGAAATAAAATATTTTTCTTATACTATATATTTTATTCAACAAAATTTTTATGTAGTCGGCCACACTCCATTAAAAATATATTATTACAAGTTCATCACTTTCTTCATTAACTTATATTATAAATTAACCGATATATTTGAAATATTCGTGGACCACTGGGTCATAACATTAGGTAGCTCAGTCTTGAAATCGTTTCTTCTTCTTTATTGGCGTAGACACGCGATTATAGCCGAGTGAACAACAGCGCGCCAGTCGTTTCTTCTTTTCGCGACGTGGCGCCAATTGGATATTCTAAGCGATGCCAGGTCCTTCTCCACTTGGTCCTATCAACGGAGTGGAGGTCTTCCTTTTCCTCTGCTTTCCCCAGCGGGTACTGCGTCGAATACTTTCATATTCCATTCGGACAACATGACCTAGCCAGCGTAGCCGCTGTCTTTTAATTCGCTAAACTATGTCAATGTCGTCTTATATCTCATACAGCTCATTGTTCCATCGAATGCGATATTCGCCGTAGCCAACGCGCAGGGGACCATAAACGTTTCGCAGAACTTTTCTCTCGAAAACTCGCAAAGTTGTTGTCATCGTCCAATCCTCTGCACCACATAGCAGGACGGGAATAATGAGTGACTTATAGAGTTTGGGTTTTGTTCGTCGAGAGATGACTTTACTTCTCAATTGTCTACTCAGCCCGAAGTAGCACCTGTTGGCAAGAGTTATCCTTCGTTGGATTTCAAGGCTAGCATTGTTGGTGGTGTTTATACTGGTTTCTAAATAGACGAAATTAACTACGACTTCAAAGTTATGACTGTCAACAATGACGTGAGTGCCAAGTAGCGAGTGTTTGATGACAGGAGATATTTCGTCTTGCCCTCGTTTACTGCCAGACCCATTTGTTTTGTTTCCTTGTCCAGTCTGGAGAAAGCAAAACTAACGGCGCGGTTGATGAGGCTTTGGTGTTGCTCAACGTCAGTTTGCACTGCCGTGTTAGTTTTGCAGTTTACTGCCATTCAGCAGACTGGAGAAGTGTTCCCTCCATAATTTTAGTATGCTACAAGAGTATGCCGCGGTCTTGAAACCTTCTGTTTGCCGCCACATCTTTCCGTAGCATTTACGAGCATTGGCCCTGTCGACCAACTTGTCAAGCTCTTAATACTCACGCATTGAAATCATTTAATTAAAAATAATCTGACAATGTGTATTTTAAGCGGGCGTAGTTGAACACTGATTTCGCCCACCTTGTTCTCGCTTCCGCTTTCGTCCCAGCTTGAGCTAATTAACCCCTAACTTCTAACAGGTTTCATCAAGCTATATTTCCTCCTTGAACAATTTTATATATGTAGGCGATTTTTTTTGTAGAAGTTTGCGTAATTAAACACTTTACATTTTTATTTAAGTACTAGCTGACCCGGTAACCGTTGTCCTGCCTGAAATTATGTGTTTTGAAATGAAAAGAAAGTTGAATTTATATTGTGTTGAAAATCATTTATTTTCGATTTTTTTCAAATTTTTTCAATGTAGCGAAGCTTTATAAACAATATTTTTTTGTTTCTGTTCCGGTGCGTAAATGTACAGAGAAGATGGTTTCCCAACTCGTGAACACGCCACGTATATCCGGCCGTGTGAAAAACATAGCATTTCCAAATTTATGCCACACACTTCTAGCGACTATCCTTGTGTCCTATTGATTCTCGTCTCAAATGCAATTTTCACTGGAAACGGAATGCGTTGGGACTGATATGGAAAATTGTAGAACTCTTTGAAAACTAAAAAGGTTTGAAGTGAAATGGCAAATCGTTGGAGCTCAGAGGAATTCGTAGAGTCAAGCGTTCTGCCCCATTCTATAAGATACATAGCTACGTTACAATCAGTCGGGTTGCATTACATATTTCGGTGCTTGAAGATTGCGAAACATAATAACGACAGATCCAACTTTGTGTAATTTCGTCGGTGACTAAATTATTTTTTCGTAATAATTTCCAAAAAAAGATTTAAAGTTAATATGAAACATTCATCCTCAGGTAGTTCAAGTAATTATATTGTATATTTGGGTTTGAAAAAAGTGTGTTTATATTTTTAATTGATTTTTGTTTTAAACCTTAAAAAATTGGTATTTTTCATGTTTTTATATACATATGTTTTTTTGTGCGTGAGTGTATATTACAATTTTGCATTCACCATAATCTGTGCATATTGGACTAATATTCAAAAAAACACAAGTAAGGAAGGGCTAAGTTCGGGTGTCACCGAACATTTTATACTCTCGCATGATAAAGTGATAATTGAGATTTCATTATCCGTCATTTACATATTTTTCAAATACCGTATTTGTGTAGAGTTTTATTCCGCTATCATCATTGGTTCCTAATGTATATATTATACAGAGAAGGCATCAGATGGAATTCAAAGTAGCGTTATATTGGAAGAAGGCGTGTTTGGGAACCGATTTCACCCATATTCCGTACATGTCATCAGGGTGTTAAAAAAATATTATATACCAAATTTCATTGAAATCGGTATAGTAGTTGCTGAGATATGGTTTTTGGTCCATAAATGGGCGACGCCACGCCCATTTTCAATTTCTAAAAAAAGCCTGCCTGCAGCTTTCTTCTGCCATTTCTTCCGTAAAATTTAGTGTTTCTGACGTTTTTTGTTAGTTGGTTAACGCACTTGTAGTGATTTTCAACATAACCTTTGTATAGAAGGTGGGCGTGGTTATTATCCGATTTCTTCCATTTTTGAACTGTATATGGAAATGCCTGAAGGAAACGACTCTATAGAGTTTGGTTGACATAGCTATAGTAGTTTCCGAGATATGTACAAAAAACTTAGTGAGGGGCGGGGCCACGCCCACTTTTCCAAAAAAATTACGTTCAAATATGCCCCTCCCTAATGCAATCCTTTGTGCTAAATTTCACTTTAATATCTTTATTTATGGCCTAGTTATGACACTTTATAGGTTTTCGGTTTTGTGGGCGTGGCAGGTGGCCGATTTTGCCCATCTTCGAACTTAACCTTCTTATGGAACCAAGAAATACGTGTACCAAGTTTCATCATGATACCTCATTTTTTACTCAAGTTACAGCTTGCACGGACGGACGGACAGACGGACCGACGGACAGACAGACATCCGGAATTCAATTCTACTCGTCACCCTTTGGTATATATAACCCTATATCTGACTCTTTTAGTTTTAGGACTTACAAACAACCGTTATGTGAACAAAACTACAATACTCTCTTTAACAACTTTGTTGCGAGAGTATAAAAAAGTTGCCCTTTTGTGCCTTTTTTAAAATATTCAACTTTTCATCATAAACTCATTGGAATAATATAAGAACAAGCTTACTAAAGTATGGGAAAATGTATGTACCGAAGTCATTTAATGTTATTTGTTGTTGTTCTTATTGCAGGCAATTTGTTTTCTTTGTGAATCATTTGTAATAAAGAACGGAACTTCTTTACAAGCATGTATGTGACTGTTCTTGTAATAATATTGTCAGCAACCTACATGTCACGTAGATAACAGAAGTGTTTACAAATGAAAGATGGTGGAAGGGAATGCAACTTAATTCGTGTTTTCTTTAAAAAAATTGTTTTTTATTTTAGGAGTAAATTCGAATTCGCTTTTTATAACACGCCAGACCCTATATGATATTATGCGGAACTCAGGTTGCTAAAATTTTCAAGTAAGATTCCATTATTTAAAAGATGAGTTGAAAAAACGATTTAAGCCCACAGATGACAATATGGATGAATTTGATAACCGAGTGAGAATGTTTTTCGTGGACTTTAAGTCTCGTTGGACACGATCACACAGAGTAGAAGAGCGTTTTTTCAGAGCAAATCGTAGTTGGTTAGATTCGGGCATTGCTTTTATTAGCTGCCTAGGAAATAAGCGTGGTCGGAAAGAGACATCCTTTGAATTATCTGAGCAACGCACTAAATATAAAAAAACTAAAGATCTACGGGAAAAAACTACACTTTCCATGTTGGCTTTCGCTACACAGGTAAATTTAAGAGCTTCAGGAAATCTTGAGGCATCAAAGCTTGTCGATGAATTGACAACTGCATCTCCATCAAGGGCTTCTAAATATATACAAAGTTTTCGCGAGTCAAAAGTAACGAAAATGAGTAATGAAGAAGCATTAGTTGTGTTGATTGAAGCTCAGTTAACTCGTCATCAGTACAATGTTGTTAAAAAATCCGCTTCAAAAATATTTCCTTCATACACTGGTGTTTAATCTGCAAAGAGGAAATGTTATCCTAGAACTGAGAGCATTCATATTTTCGAAAACTTAGCAGCAGTAGACTTGCAAGCCCTGCTTAGTCACACTGTTGAACGATTATTATTACTTCAAAATGAAGTTATCGTCACTCTAGATAAAAGTAAGTTGTCTAAATTCTGCTTGTATACGAAGTGGGGCTTTGATGGTAGTTCAGGTCATAGTTTGTATAAACAAGCTTTCCATGGAGCAGAAGCAAGCGATTAATCGGTTTTTATGACTTCCATTGTTCCAGTTAAATTGGTTTGTGAGGAAAAAATAATATGGCAAAATCCTCGACCCTCTTCCACCAGATTTTGCAGACCTTTGAGAATGCCATTTGAAAAAGAGTCCGCAAAAGTTTCAGTAGCAGAAAAAAATAGAGTAGAAGAGGCGATAAGGGATCTTTCTTGCTCTATTGAACCGTATGGCGATAACTTTGTAGAAGTGAGACACACTTTAATTTTATCAATGGTAGACGGAAAAGTTTTCAATGCCTTAACAGAAACATCCTCTACCCAAAAGTGCTACTTGTGTGGCGGAATGAGTAGAGAATTTAATTTAATTGACAAAATGATCGAACAAGAGGTAAAAATAGAAAATTTACAATTTGGACTATCTACAATACACAGATGGATAAGGTTTTTCAAATGCCTTCTTCACTTGTCATATAAGTTACCAATAAAGAAATGGCAAGCCAGATCAGAAAGTGATAAAAAAGTCGTAAATGAAAATAAAAATCGAAAAATAAAGGAATTTAGAGAAAAAGCTGAATTAATCATTGATCAATCAAAACATGGATGTGGAAATAGTAATGATGGAAATACAGCGAGACGTTTCTTCCAAAATGCAGAACTATCTGCAAGTATAACGAAAGTTGACTTGGAGCTGATAAAAATAATGCATACATTATTAATGGTGGTTACTTCGGGATATGAAATAGATATAGAGAAGTTTCGTGATTTTGCACAAAACACTGCCCGATACTTTGTACAATGTTATCCCTGGTATAACATGACTCCAACTTTACATAAATTCTTTATCCACGGACCGGAAATTATAACACACGCTTTGCTTCCAATTGGCCAATTATCAGAGGAAGCACAGGAAGCTCGAAATAAAGATTTTAAAAGAAACAGGGAGCATTTTTCTCGCAAAAGTAGTCGAACAAAATGTAATGAGGATATATTAAAGAGATTTTTAGTTACTTCAGATCCATTGATTTCAAGTAAAATAAAATTATCCGCAAAAAAATCTAAGAGCTTGCCGCAAACAGCTTTGGAACTTTTGAAATCTGCAGCTCCTCCAGCAAATCCTGATGATGATGATAATGATGAATCTGATAGTACAGATACTTATGATTATAGTAGTAGGGACAGTGATGATCAGGGGCGAACGCAGGGGGGGTTTTGGGGTGTTAAAACCCCCCCAAAGTAATTGAAGTTTAAATAATAGAATTTAATTCTACATAGTCATTTGAAAAATTCTAATTTGTTGTTGTCAAAGCAATCTTTCTGCCGACGATGTATGAATATGTAAAATAAATGAATACATTAGTCACTAACAGCGTTGCCGTTTTGATACAATTGTATCTTTTTTGATACTTTTTTTCTAAATTTTGTGATTTGATACTTTTTTGTTCACAAACGGCCTATTTTGATACTTTTCTGCTGATAGAATTTAATTTTTTGAAACTATGAAAATGTTAAACTAAAAACAAACCTATTGTTTCTGGATAGTATTAAAAAGTTGTGGGAATGTAGGCCAATTAAAAAACCCAGAAAAATATAAACTGGACAGAGAAATTTTTTTAATTTGCTTCAAAGTAATGAGCTTGCCTTATAACTCTGTGGCTGCTGAACTGGATTTTTTTTAGATTTAAGGGGAATTGTGAGTCGAAAATGGACTTCTTTTGAAAATTAGTTCTGAACTGAAAAGTCACCAATAAGGTTTCTATTCTTTTTTTTAGAGTTTATTGTTAATCATTATACAGGAAAAATAAAAACTCATTTATTATGACTTTCAGTTTTCGTTCCATGAGCAAACTGTTGTGAAATAAATTTAAATTAAAAAAAATTATGCTATTTGCAAAAAAAGACTTGAGTGTCTTAACTAAAATGTCTATATTTTTAATAAAAATAACCAGAAAAAACTGGTCTGAATTAGATACACAACTTTACTTATTATTTGTTTTTCATTTGCTGAATTTAGAATGTGGAAAATGTTAAAAATCTTTTCTTCAGATTATATTTTCTAACTAAAATTTGGAATATATTTTCAGGAACTGGTTAAATCAAACAAAGAGATCCAAAACTTTTTTAGTGCATCGTTTTTTAAAGATTGGAGCAACAATCCCTATATCTGTCGCTCCAAGTGAACGCTCGTTTTCCTCACTTCGCAGGCTTCAAACACATTTAAGAAATAAAACTGGAGAAGCACGCCTGAACGGAATGGCTCTCTTGAATATCCATAGAGATATAGACGTGACGGAGGAAGAGATTTTAAACGTTATGGCCCAAAATAAAAGAAGATTAGACTTCAATTTGTGAATAAAATAATGAAACATTGTCTTTTTACCTAAAACCCCCCCCCCCCCCCAAATTGCGTGAAATTATGTGTTTTGAAATAAAAGAAAGTTGAACTTATCATTTAATTTTTTTTTTTTTCAATGTAACGCAGCTTGATAAACAACATTTCTTTGTTTCTTTTCCGGTGTACAGAATGGTTTTCCAACTCGTGAGCACGCCACGTATATCTGGCCTTGTGAAAAACATAGCATTTCCAAATATGAACGCAAGTCTCCTAGAATTTGACTGTGAATCTTCCAGTTTAAGTCAACAACATCGGTATTTTTGGTAGCTAACATTCCGCGTGCACTTAAGGAATCGTAGTAACGATAATTTGTCCAATGTCCGAACACTCGTGACGAACATCTTTCGTGAATTGATAAACGGCAGATGGAATTGATATCAAACCACCGAAAGTATCAACCCGATTTGACACATTTCCAATTCTTAGCGAATACGATGTAAAATGTCTTCGACAATGTAATTTTGGTTCGTATACCATAATTGAAGCGGATTTGAAGGTTGATATGTCGAAATGATCTTCTCGAAAATGTGCGAACATCATTTGCACCGCATCGTACATATTTTGCTTTCTTGCTTCTAAAAAAATTGAACACACCGTACTATTTACATTACGCAGTGACTCAAATGAAGTTGAAATGCGTACATAATCCAAGAGGAACCGAAGGTCATTTTTCCGGTGGATTGTGTAAATTCATCGAAATGCATTATTTGAGAACACACCTGGATGCCAATCTACTGGTTGGCTTTCCTTTCTGCGTAATTTTGTTGCTGGCGGTGTTTCCACTAGCTGCACTATATTCTCTGGGTTGAAGTACACTCTTTGGCCATTCTCCAAACTAACTGCGATACGAACAACAGTCGGAAAACGTTCATGAATTGCAAAAGTAAATATCCTACAAAGCGCTTTATTGCAGTTCGACCGTATCGTTCAAGACCAATAACCGCCATGTTGCATCCTTTGGTGACTTACTTGCAAACATATTTGATCGATTTCACCAAACTACAATGTCAAACATTGACATGAGATTTGAATGTGAATTAGACAACAGTGACGAATATAGTACGATCCATATGTATGTTGTCAACTTCGATATCTAAGTTGTATGGTCGTCTGATGAGCTATGACGATAGAGTGGATATCCATCATTTCCAGTTTGCGATTCCGAAAGAAAAGCAAGTGGATAGTGTTTCGTGCATTTATTGTTAAACATTCAAACCGAAGTGGGATTGTGGTGTCCGCAAGGTCCATGAACCATATTGGTTTTCATCACTTCGTTTAGTACTGGATCTTTCTCTGCATCAGGGATTTCCGCAGAAATTATTTCATCAATTTGATCTGGTGTAACCAATATCCACCACCCAAAGAAGAACGTCGTAACTGTTGTTTGAAAAGTCGTGCTGTGATAACGTGACGGTCGCTCGCTGATTGACTCCGAACCATAATTCCACACGTATGTATGTATGTATATACAAAATAAAACGTTTGTATGGGAAAAAGAAAAGGACTGTTGTTAGGCGTTTTCCGGCAACTTTCGTAATTTTTTTTTACATAGGAACCTTCTCCTAATAATAGCAAATACAACAAAAAAAGAATTAGTGAAATCGGTCCAGCCATTCACGCGAGATGCCGTGACAACGGAAAACGGGTTTCATTTTTATTTATGCACATACATATATAGATAGCACAATAAGTTCGCTTAATAATTTTTATTACTGAAGCACGATCAGACCTCACTCAGTAACAGTTTCCCTGTTTCTGCTACTATACCGCCTATGTTTCGCCTACTTAAAAAGACGCTCTGGTACATAGAGTTGCCTACAAAATATTAGCACCCCACCATACGCATGTGCACTGACATACAAAACACAAGCACATACTAGCATTCCGACATATACAATAATAATAATAAGTGATAATATTAATATAATTGTGAATACGAAGTTTTGTAAGGTCAACACAACTGCAATATATGCGAGAATATAATAATGCTTCACGTGACATAGATATGTATATTTTCTAACATTAAAAAGTAGTGTCATTTTAAATGAGATTTTTTAAGCTCCCTTGAGTGATTCAGGCAGAAATTCACATGCCTTTCGATGTACAAATGCAGGCAACAAACAACAACCGATTGTTTAGTCTATCATCAGCCAATTTACATTATGCATTTGAATTAAGGAAAATATTAAATGCAACAAAATTCCACAACCAGTTTAATACTTTGCGCAGTTAATAAAATTAATTGAAGCCAAATGACAGATGAATGCTAGTGGATACAGTGGTTCGAGCAGCTGTAATAAGGATGCGCACAAAAATTAAACTTGAAACATAATGTTGCCTGGACTTAATTTAAAAAACATAACATCTTATCTACATTCTATCTAAAATAAGGTCGCTTTCTTCTTACTTGACGTAGACACCGCTTACGCGATTATAGCCGAGTTAACAACAGCGCCAGTCTTCTTTTCGCTACGTGGCGCCAATTGGATATTCCAAGCGAAGCCAGGTCCTTCCCCACTTCGTCCTTCCAACGGAGTGGAGGTCTTCCTCTTCCTCTGCTTCCCCCGGCGTGTACTGCGTCGAACATTTTCAGAGCTGGAGTGTTTTCGTCCATTCGGAAAACATGACCTAGCCAGTGTAGCCGGTGTCTTTTAATTCGCTGAACTATGTCGATGTCGTCGTTTATCTCGTACAGCTCATCGTTCCATCGAATGCGGTATTCGCCGTGGCTAACGCGCAAAGGACCATAAATCTTTCGCACAACTTTTCTCTCGAAAACTCGCAACGTCGACTCATCCGTTGTTGACATCGTCCAAGACTCTGCACCGTATAGCAGGACGGGAATTATGAGTGACTTATAGAGTTTGGTTTTTGTTTGTCGAGAGAGGACTTTGCTTCTCAATTGCCTACTCAGTCCGAAGTAACACCTGTTGGCAAGAGTTATTCTGCGTTGGATTTCTAGGCTGACATTGTTGGTGGTGTTTACGCTGGTTCCAAGATAGACGAAATTATCTACAACTTCAAAGTTATGACTGTCAACAGTGACGTGAGTGCCAAGTCGCGAGCGCGACGACTGTTTGTTTGATGACAGGAGATATTTCGTCTTACCCTCGTTCACTGCCAGACCCATTTCTTTTGTTTCCTTGCCCAGCCTGGAGAAAGCAGAACTACCGGCGCGGGTGTTGAGGCCGACGATATCAATATCACCAGCATACGCCAGCAGCTGTACACTTTTATAGAAGATGGTACTTTCTCTATTTAGTTCTGCGGCTCGAACTATTTTCTCCAAAAGCAGGTTGAAAAAGTCGCACGATAGAGAATCGCCTTGTCTAAAACCTCGTTTGGTATCGAACGGCTCGGAGAGGTCCTCGCGATTCAGACGGAGCTTTTGGTGTTGCTCAACGTCAGCTTACACAGCCGTATTAGTTTTGCGGGGATACCAAATTCAGACATCGCGGCATAAAGGCAGCTCCTTTTCGTGCTGTCGAAAGCAGCTTTGAAATCGACGATGAGATGGTGTGTGTCGATTCTCCTTTCTCTGGTCTTTTCTAAGGTTTGGCGCATGGTGAATATCTAGTCGGTTGTTGATTTTCCAGGTCTGAAGCCGCACTGATAAGGTCCAATCAGTTTGCGGACGGTGGGCTTTAATCTTTCACACAATACGCTCGATAGAACCTTATACGCGATGTTGAGGAGGCTGATCCCACGTTAGTTGGCGCAGATTGTGGGGTCTCCTTTTTTATGGATTGGGCATAGCACACTTAAATTCCAATTGTAGGGCATGCTTTCGTCCGACCATATTTTACAAAGAAGGTTATGCATGCTCCTTATCAGTTCTTCGCCGCCGTGTTTGAATAGCTTGGCCGGCAATCCGTCGGCCCCTGCCGCTTTGTTGTTCTTCAGGCAGGCAATTGCTATTCGAACTTCTTCAGGGTCGGGTAATTGAACGTCTGCTCCATCGTCATCGATTGGGGAATCGGGTTCTCCTTCTCCTGGTATTGTGCGTTCACTGCCATTCAGCAGGCTGGAGAAGTGTTCCCTCCATAATTTAAGTATGCTCTGGGCATCAGTGACTAGATCACATCTGGGGGTTCTACAAGAGTATGCTCAGGTCTTGAAACCTTCCGTAAGCCGCCGCATTTTTTCGTTGAATTTTCGAGCATTACCCCTGTCTGCCAGCTTATCAAGCTCTTCGTACTCACGCATTTCAGCCTCTTTCAACTTTCAACTTTTGTGCAATTGTTGTTGTTTTAATTTTTACTGACTCATCAAATTTATTTTACTTGCTTGATTTTATAAGACAGCAATGGAATAGTAAGAACATGTCATTAAATTTGTTTTATTATTTAAAACATTGCAAAAGTTGTAATTAATACTTACTTGCAAAAATTGTAATTAATACTTACTTCCTGTTATCAACTTTTGTGCATTATTATTGTTTTAATTTTACTGACTCATCAAATTTATTTTGCTTGCTTGACTTCGTGTGGAATTGGTTTGAAAAATAAAAATCATTATTGGTGTAACCTTCGAAGAAATAAGGTGTTGAAAGTGTTTTATTTGAACGGAAGAAAGTTTTAGCAACATATCTGGCGCAGTCGAAAAGCCAACGGTTCGAGTCGAAGCTAAGAGTGCTAACGAAATAAAACTTTGTGAATCCTTGGACCTCATAAGGGGCCGCCTTTTCTAAATCCGAGGGAATATCGGACGGAAAACAAATACCAAGAGCACATTGGTATAAGGCCACAAGGAGAGAAGTGAACCGTTGGAAAAAAGGACCTACACCCCTCATGCATGCCATTCTCATAGGGGCTCTGTAAGTAAATGAGTGGTTATTGAATTACATATATATGTATATATATAAAATAAAAAAAAAATAATAATAAAAATAAAAAATAAAATTTTTGAAGAAAAGTTAACATATGTACATTGCGGAAGTAGATGAAATTAGAAAAAATTTTAAATAAAAATATATTAATTCAAAAGAAAGATAGGAAGGATCATTAAAAAAAATATATATATATATATATATTGTATATATATATATAATCTGTACAATTTAAAAGAAAATATAACATACATTGCCAAAATCAATAAAATTAAAAAGGAAAAGGAAGAAGTGGAAAAGTAGAAAAAATTAAATAAAAATTAATGTAATTAATTATGTATATTATATATATATTTTTTTAATGATCCTTCCTATCTTTCTTTGAATTATTATTAAATTTGATTCCAAATTCCTATCAATCGGAACCAAATTATCTTACGTAAATAAAACAAATTATTTTTGATGAGTAGTAAATCTAGATATTTTCCATATCCTAAAAGTTTTAAGATTTTTAAGTCAAGAAGCCTACCCGTTATATCCGAGGACAGTACATTAAATTTTAATATGCTTTCAAATACAGAAGTTCCAAGTATATCAGGGACTCAAACGACAACTAATAGTAACAACATGAATAATATCGACATTTTTAACTCACTTAGAATTCCGGATGCAATCAAGGACCTACCCAAATTTGATGGTAATCCAAGATTGCTCCACGAATTCATTAGTAATGTGGAAGAAATACTCCTTCACATTAGTGGAGCAGATAACACTCCTCATGGACTAATCCTCTTGAGGGCCATAAGAAATAAAATAGATGGTCAAGCCAGCGAAGTCTTAAACATGTATGGCGCATCCCTCAGTTGGGATGAGATTAGAGGAAACTTGATATCGCATTATTCAGATAAAAGGACAGAAACATCCCTAATTAGAGATCTTCATTGTCTAAAACAATACGGCAAACCTATCGAAAAATATTACAGCGAAATAATGGAAATCCAATCAGCCTTGTCTAATAATTTATATATCCATGAATCCGACACTAATGTAATTAATGCAAAGAGAAATCTATTTTCTGAAATGTGCCTAAACTCATTTTTGTCGGGTTTACGGGAACCTATGGGATCTACGATTAGAGCAATGAGACCAGAATCATTGCCGATTGCCCTTGACTACTGCATCAGAGAACAGAATATTCATTATATTAGGTCCAATTTGAATAAACCCAAATATCCTCAATGGAGACCAAATTACCAATATAATCCATATCCTAAATATCCACAAAATTTTGTAAATAATGCACCAAGACAAGAAAATTATTACCAACCTAAAAGATATTCTAATTTTTCAACCAGACCTTACTATGTTAATAACAATAATTTTGAGCCAAATTCAAACAATCAGAATCGTAATTTGTTACTCCAAAATTCCCAAGTACATCGCGAGAATTTTTCAAATTTTAAACCCAGCCAACGCTTCGATAATTTTTCGAGACAAACAAATTGGAGGCAATCACAGCCTCCACCAGAACCTATGGATACCGGTAGTGGATTTTCAAAATTTGAAAAGGGCACAAACAAATTTAAAACTAGCCCAAGCACTCAATTTAGTAGGATAACAAATAGGAATGAAATGAATAATATTAACGAATTTAGAAGTCTTCGAAATGAAAGCTCTGTCCCATGTCTTGACCACGCTAACAAGATAAACCTGGACCAATATGAAAATTACAATATTGACGATAATCAGGATTTTTTACAGTTAGCCTCAAGAAACAAACAGGATATATAGACTGCAATAAACATGGTAGTATTTTACCCTATATCAGTATAAGCTCTCCATTTGGCAGACAATTAAGATTCCTAATAGATACCGGAGCTTCTTCTTCATTTATAAACCCGGAATTTATAAATCCCTTAGATATCAAGAAATGTATTCCAATAACTATATCTACCATCTTACATAAATATATAATTGACAAGCAAGTGACATTACCTATTTTCAAAGAAATTAGGAAAACAGGAACTCTTACATTCTTAGTTTTTAAATTCCATGATTATTTTGACGGACTGTTAGGCTTAGATTTTCTGACAAAAATTAAAGCTAAAATTGATCTTGAAAATAAAATACTAATTACAAATAATATTACAATACCTCTTAAAATGAAACCAAATTTTTCCTCTGATAAATTCACAATAGAGGCAAATTCGAAACAAATCGTAAAACTGCCAGTTGATTCTAAGGAAGGAGATATTATGATAAATACAATAACTTTGGACAACGGCTTAATTATTTCTCCAGGCATATATTTTGCGAAAGACTGGTTTAGTACAATAGAAGTAGTTAATCCCACGGGGAATGACCAAACAATTTTCTTAGAGCAACCCCTGAAAACAAGTCCGTATGATTCAGAAAACTTCGTCGAACTTAATAACTTTAATATGCATTGCAAATCAAACAGTGAAAGAATTGCAAATTTATCTGACTTACTCCGAATGGAACATCTGAATGGCGAAGAAAAGCATAAACTTTTGAAACTATGTACTAAATATAGTGATATCTTTTATAGAGAGGATGAAAAGTTGACGTTTGCAAATGAAATAAAACACAGAATTAGGACGACGGACGATATTCCTATTCATACTAGGTCT
Source organism: Bactrocera neohumeralis (assembly GCF_024586455.1). NCBI lineage: Eukaryota > Metazoa > Arthropoda > Insecta > Diptera > Tephritidae > Bactrocera > Bactrocera neohumeralis. The sequence continues at coordinate 57,035,440 of NC_065921.1, forward strand.
TACAGGTATCCTTTCGTTCACAAAGAGGAAGTTCGAAGACAGATATCAGAGATGTTGGAGCAAGGGATTATTAGGCCGAGTTTTTCCCCATGGAGCTCTCCAGTATGGATTGTTCCAAAAAAGAAGGACGCATCGGGGAAAACGAAATGGAGACTGGTCATTGACTATAGGAAGTTGAACGAGAAAACCATCTCGGACAGGTACCCACTCCCGAACATATCTGAGATCTTGGATAAACTGGGCAAATGCCTTTACTTTTCGACTTTGGACTTAGCAAGCGGCTTCCATCAAATTGAAATGGATCCACGGGACATATCAAAAACAGCCTTTACTGTGGAAGGGGGTCACTACGAATACGTAAGAATGCCTTTTGGCTTAAAAAACGCACCCTCAACTTTCCAGAGGGTCATGGATAATGTCCTAAATGATTTAGTTGGAAAAATCTGTCTAGTGTATTTAGATGACATTATTATATTTTCGACGTCCCTCCAAGAACATATTGAGAATCTAGAAAAAGTCTTTCTAAAGTTAAGATGTTCAAATTTTAAGGTCCAGATGGACAAATCAGAGTTTATGCGAAAAGAAATTGCTTTTTTAGGACATGTAGTCACGACGGAAGGCATAAAACCGGATCCGACAAAAATAGAAGCCATCCAGAAATTTCCAATACCACGAACTAATCGTGAAATAAAATCGTTCATAGGCCTACTTAGTTATTATAGGAAGTTTATCCCGAACCTGGCAAGACTTGCAAAACCAATGACAGAATGCTTAAAAAAGGGCAGAAGCATAACACTAAACGCCAGATACCTAGAAGCTTTCGAAACATGCAAGAACATTTTAATGAACGATCCAATACTGCAATACCCTGATTTCACAAAGCCATTTTTACTCACAACAGACGCAAGTAACATTGCGCTTGGAGCAGTCCTTTCTCAAGGTCACATAGGTAGTGACAAACCTATTTGCTACGCAAGTAGGACTCTTTCTGAGAGTGAGATTAACTATTCCACTATTGAGAAAGAGCTTTTAGCCATAGTGTGGGCAACCAAATATTTCCGCCCATATCTCTTCGGTCGTAAATTTAAAAATAATTACTGACCACAGACCACTTACATGGCTAATGAGTCTCAAGGAGCCCAATTCGAAATTGGTGAGATGGCGCCTGAAGTTGGAAGAGTATGACTACGAGATCGTATACAAAAAAGGAAAATTGAACAGTAACGCAGATGCATTGAGCAGGATAAAATTAGACCATGATAAAACCGCTGATATAAATTTGTGTGATTCGGAAGAACTGTCTACAATACATTCATGTAAAGAAAATGTGAATGATGGCATACCAATCTCAGAAAAACCTTTAAATGAATTCAACTTGCAACTTTTATTAGAAAGATCTAAAAAAAACCCAGTATGACTGTTGAAACCATCTTTAGAAACAAACAACGTAGAACTATAAGATTGCTTTTTTTCGTTTTTTGCTTGACACTTAAAAAAAAAGAAAAATTTTCTCAAGACACAATAGTTCAGATTTTCAAAAAATTTATACCCTCAGGTAAACTAACTGCCATTTTCTCCTAGTGATGAACCAACCTTCAGAACTATTCAACTGATATACTCAAAATACTTTTCAAATGGAAAACAATTTTTCGTATTGTCCGATGCAAAATACTTTTCAAATGGAAAAAATTTCGTATCGATGCACTAAAATCGTATCAGATGTAACTGACAATGATAAGCAAGTTGAACTAATTCGTACCTGTCATGAAAATAGGAACCATAGAGGAATTACCGAAATTTATGAATACTTAAAGAGACAATATTATTTTCCCCTTATGCAATCTATAATAAATAAAACTTTAAATAATTGTGAAATTTGCAATACACTCAAATATGACAGACATCCACCAAAATTAGAATTCCAAGTTACAGAAACACCAAACGAACCTCTTCAAATTTTGCACATTGACATATATATACTATAAATAGTAAATGTATTTTGACCATCATCGATAAATTTTCTAAATATGCGACAGGCTATACATTACCATCAAGAACAAGCGTTTGTGTGCTTAAAGCTTTAAAAACATTTATGAACCTTGCGGGAATACCTAAGAAAATTGTTTGTGATCAGGGTACCGAATTTACATCTAACATTTTTAAAGATTTTTGTAGACAATATGAAATTATACTTCACTTCACATCATTTCAACAATCCAGTAGCAACTCTCCAGTAGAACGACTTCATTCAACCCTAACTGAAATATACAGAATTATAATGACAACCAGAAAATCCAAGAAATTGGAATTAGATCACGAAGAGATATTAGATGAGACGTTCATAACTTACAATAATACAATCCATTCATCTACAAAATTTACACCATATGAGTTATTCTTTGGAAGACCGTATAACTTCTCAAGAGACATAAAATACGACAACAAACACGAATTTTTAGTTAAGTTAAATGAATTTAAAGAAAAACTATACCCCATAATTAAAGAAAAAGTTATGAAAGCTAAATTAAAAAATATTAGTCGTCTTAATAAATCTAGGAAACCTCCAGAGCGTAGGAACAAAGAAGAGGATATATATAGAAAAGAATGTAGGAGAAACAAAATAACTGCACGATTCTCAAAACATAAAGTATTAAAAGATAATGACGTTACTTTACAAACTACTAAAGACAAAAAATTACACAAATCAAAAATTAAACTGAGACCACGAAAATAATAAACATAAACATAAATATGGACAAGTCTTGGAAATACAAAATTTTGACAAAGACCAGAATATGATAGCCCTGAAGATTGGACACGCGAGAACGATTGAAAGTTATTTCAATTTCATTCATATAATAGACTTGGACAATTATAATTCGCAAACTTCAAAATTAATTACTATCGTAGACAAATTTGAAAAAAATAGCCTTCTAAAAGATGCTGCTAAAATTTGTAAGATGAAACTTAAGGGACTCGAAAACAAACTACAGACATTAAATCCATATAAACGTACAAAACGAGGACTATTCAACGGCTTAGGCTCTGTAATAAAATATGTAACTGGGAACATGGACGCAAATGACGCTATGACTATAAATAAACAAATACAAGAACTCCAGGACACAACATTAAATTCAAAAATAATAGAGGAAAATCAAAAAAGTTTGAATATACAAATGATACAGAGATTTAAAAATTTGACAGAGCATATGAATAACAATCAGGAAAGCATTACAAAATTTTTAGAAAAACTCTCAACAAAAACAACTAATCATATTCTAAAAGAAGACAATGCGCTATTAGAAATCCAATACATGAATCAGCTTGATTATAATATAGATTTATTATTGAACCACATCTCTGACATAATAGAAGCAGTACTGCTCGCAAAACTTGGTTTAGTATCAAAGCTTATTCTTCATCCAGATGAATTGGATGAAATAAGACACCATTTTAAGTCCCAGAATATTGACTTAGTTTCGGACGGACACCTTTACGAACTTCTGGAACTCCAAGCATATTATAATAATAGCAACCTAATTTTTAATATAAAACTTCCAAATTTGGCTAAAAGTACGAATTCGCTTTTCCATCTCATTCCTCATCCTATGAATAATACGAAAGTAATTAAAACAAAACCATACGTAAGTTACAATAACCACGAGCTCCAATACTTAACAGAGATTTGCCCAAAAATTGAGAACGTGTATTATTGCAAGAGGTCAAATGACTTCGAAAGCACCAATAATTCAACTTGTATCGCTAGAATCTTGAATGATAACACACCAATATGTCCTGTGAACGATGTGGGGCCCACATCGAATATATTCCAACCGGAAGATAATTATATAATGGTTATCAACGTAAAGGGACTACCGATAACCTCTGATTGTGGGCAAAACTTCACAATTAAAGGAACCTCCCTTCTCCAATACACGAATTGTTCCGTCACGATAGCGGGAACAACATATAAAGACAACCCTTCAGTCCATTGGGACACAATCTTCGTAGCACCACCAAATCTAGAGAAAGTGCAAATAAAAACAATAACAGAGACTTTAAGCCTAGAGAAGATCAAAGATTACAGTTTCATCAACAAAAATGATATTACGAGATTAAGAAAGGATGCAATTCAAAGGAGAAACATAATAACGATAACAACATTGATACTCATCACCTTAACTATCACTTGTGTAACTCTGTTATGGAAAAGCCCCAGAATTCGGTATTATCCTAAGCCCACTGAAGCCGCTCTGTCTCCACCAACTTCGTTGTGGCCATCGCTCTACTCTAAGGGGGGAGGAGTTATATCGTCACATCAACCCCCACCAAAACCCAGAAGGCACCACTAGAATAATAAGAACATATCATTAAATTTATTTTATTATTTGAGGCATTGCAACAACTGTAATTAATACTTACTTCCTGTTATCAACTTTTGTGCAATTGTTGTTGTTTTAATTTTTACTGACTCATCAAATTTATTTTACTTGCTTGACTTCATAAGGCACCAATGGAATAGTAAGAACATGACATTAAATTTGTTTTATTATTTAAAACATTGCAAAAGTTGTAATTAATACTTACTTGCAAAAATTGTAATTAATACATACTTCCTGTTATCAACTTTTGTGCAATTATTATTGTTTTAAATTTACTGACTCATCAAATTTATTTTACTTGCTTGACTTCGTGTGGAATTGGTTTAAAAAATAAAAATCATTATTGGTGTAACCTTCGAATAAATAAGGTGTTTAAAGTGTTTTATTTGAACGGAAGAAAGTTTGAGCAACATAACTCGTGGTAGGCAGTCTGTCTCCTCGTCGTACCAGCTGTTCTTTTGCACTTTCCGAAAACCAATGGTATCGGTTGCAGCAGTACGTAAGGAGTTTGAAATGCCACCCAACAGTTCCCTTATACCGAGTTGTTGACGAGTGCTCTCAGAGAGCAGGAGGATTGCAACTTCTCGACGTCGAACCTTCCTTGTGTTTGGTGGCGCGCGTTTTTTGCTGCACAGAGGCGGGTGCGAATCTTAGCTGCAACAAGATAGTGGTCCGAGTCGATGTTAGGACCTCGGAGCGCACGCACATCTAAAATACTGGAGACTATGTATTCCCTCTATCACAACATGATCGATCTGGTTGGTAGTTTTTCGATGCGGAGACAGCCAGGTAGCTTGATGAATCTTCTTATGCTGGAATCTAGTACTACAGATAACCATATTTCGGGCCCCGGCGAAGTCAATCAGCCTCAACCCATTAGGGGATGTTTCGTCGTGGAGGCTGAATTTACCGACCGTAGTGCCAAATATACCTTCTTTGTCCACCCTGGCGTTAAAGTCGCCAAGCACGATTTTGACATCGTGGCGGGGGCAGCTCTCATAAGCGCGCTCCAAGCGCTCATAGAAGGCATCTTTGGTCACATCGTCCTTCTCTTCCATCGGGGCGTGGGGGCAAATCAGCGATATGTTGAAGAACCTCGCTTTGATGCGGATTGTGGCTAGACGTTCATTCACCGCAGTGAATGATAGTACTCGGCGACGGAGTCTCTCTCCCACCACGAATCCTACACCAAACTTGCGCTCATTTATATGGCCACTGTAGTAAATGCCACAAGGACCTACTCGCCTCTGTCTTTGTCCCGTCCATCGCATTCCTTGGACGGCGGTGATGTCAGCCTTTATTTTTACGAGGACATCAAACAGCTGGGCAGCGGCACCTTCCCAATTAAGGGACCGGACATTCCAGGTGCATGCGCTCAATTCGTAGTCCTTATTTCGTTTGCCATGGTCGTCATTAAAAGGGGGTCTCTCATCCGAGGCTGTTGTTGGTTTTTCGTGTTTTTTTTACGTGGCGGGTCCCAAACCCAGCGCACCACCCTATGCAGGGGATGTTTCGCAGGTTGACTCCGCTTTAGGAAGTCTAATTAGTCCTTTCTGAGCTCCTCATTTCTTGGCTTTTGCATCTTTTCTGGGCATCGACCTTAAAATTAGGTCATTCCAGTGTTAGTTCCAGGCCTTGGTTCAAGACCAAGCTTAGCTCCTGTCCTTGTACTGGGATTTTCCCCCCCTACAACTAAGAATATAGACAACAGATGGAAGGCGTTGACTTATTCGACACCGCATTAAGATATGTGGATTGAAATAGTACTGGCCCTTGCTTATAAATGTATCCGATGCAGCAATGGTAAATGCATGAAAACTAAAAGCTTTGTCTGCAAAATATGATAATTCCAAGGTTATGAGTCAATTTGACTTCCTTGTGGAAATTGCAGAGGCTTTAAAAACTCAAGCCATTCCACGACGATCTGGTGGAGTGCATAACAATATCAGTAAACGTTCAGACGGCTTCATTTCATAACAAAATTGGGCAGATGTGCTCGCTGCCACCAATGTGAAGAACAAACTCAGTTTGGTTGCAGAAAATGTGATGTAATACTTCCCTCAAAACAATGCTGTTTTGACCTCCATAATGGGTTACCACAACATGAAGGGAAAATAAAAAATATTCAATAAACTTATTAAAAAAAATCTTTAGTTAGTTTTAATATGAATTAGCATTCAAGCGATTTATGTGTTGAAATTTTATTTCACTTTTTTCAGCATATATTACACAGAGTATATTTAGCATTAAAAACATTTTTTGAAGTGAAACTTCTTATGCGATTCGGAAAAAAAAAACATTTATGTGTTTAAACAAAAGTTTCTCTCGGCACAGCTCAGACAAACGCTTTGTCGTCGTGTATTTCATTGACTCTTTTTTTTCGAAAGATACGTGATATATGTACATACATGTACAGAGCTCTTATATATTACAATTTTTAATAATTTTTCGTGGGCTACCCTTCAGTTTAGATCTTGGTGTCAATCGGATAAGGGTAAGGTGTGGGTTAAATGAAAATCAAATTATTTGTTTTTTTGTTCCAAAAAATGTTTATTGAGTAAGTAACTAGCAAGAATTCTTACTGTTAAATTATATTAAATCATATATAATTTGTATTCATAAAGATTATTAAGTAATAAATATTAAATAATTAATTATTTTTTATAATTTATTAATTATTATCCATATTATATTTAGCTTATACAGTAATACCCCGACTTACGCTACCCCGTTTTACGCGAATTCGAAGATACGCGGTTTTTCATTTTGATTGCCGCGCGCATCGGCTCTCTCGCTCCGCCCACTCAGTGTTCAATTTGCGACAGGTTAAAACGTGTTCCGCGTGAAATTGTTTTAAGTGCGCAGTGCGTTTTACTTATAATTTCTAATTATGTTTGTGAGTCATTTCTAACAAGAAAAGAAAACACTGTCTTTGGAGTGTAAACTGAATATAATTAAAGACTTTGAAGCAAAAATGAAAATTTGTGAATTGGCAAAGAAATTTGACCTACCGGAATCAACAGTCCGAACGGTTGTAAAAGGTAAAGAAAATTATGACCGCTGTGAAAGACTCTCAATCTTTGAATTCAAGTATCGTCCGTAAGCGTCACGGTATTATCGCACAGATGGAAACATTGCTACAGTCATGGTGTGATAATCAAGTAAGAGTGAAAAATTGTCTGTTGATCAAAATACAGTGTGCTTTCAAGCAAAGCAGAGCTGGGGAGGCGGCTGAAAATGAAGTGTTTAAAGCTAGTTGGTTCAGCCGATTTCGACACATTGACTCTTTGACAAAGCAGTGACGTTGAAACAGGTCTTTTTGGAAGAAAATGCCATATTGCGCGAAAACTTTTAGGTTTTAAAGCCGCCAAGGAGTTATATGGTGCATACATGTACATTAGAGTTTATCGCTCTTATATCTAGCATTTTTTATGCAAAAGCTTTTTTAATAATTTTTCGTGGGCTACCCTTCAGTGATGCTACTAATTTAGTTCCATTCTAATTAAAAAAAGAGCTCTATGGAATTTGTCATTTGTGTCAATCGGATATGTTTTAGGGTATTATTGGTGTGCCCCTATTTTTTTCCCTTAAAAAGGAGAAAATCAGAATCCGAAAATCACATGAAAATCAAATTATTTGTTTTTTTGTTCCAAAAAATGTTTATTGAGTAAGTAACGGTAAATCAAATGACAATTGACTTTCAATTACTGTTAAATTATATTAAATCTTCAAAACGAGGGATATATAATTTGTATTCATAAAGACTTATTACAGTAATAAATATTAAATAATTAATTATTTTTTTTTATAATTTATTAATTATTATCCATATTTTATATTTCGGACCCACCTATCGCGTAATATATATAATTCTATAAAACTTTTTCTTCAATTCATTTCAGTTTATTAGAAAAAATAATGGTAAGAAAATATTTACAAAATAATAACATACAAATTTGAAATAAAGAAAGGTTAATAATTTACAAAAGAAAATGTCATGATGAATTAAAAATCCTTATTCATCGATAAAGTTTGTTTTCTGCTATCTGGAAACTTTTGACGGTACTCATTTACAACCTGAAGCACATACTGCTTCTGTTCCTCGTTTTTGGTAAATAAATTATTGTAATCCTCCATTAGTTTCACGCCTCTTTCCGCCGGATCATTTACAACTTTCAGTTTCTTAACTAGATTTAGAGCATTAATGAAATCTTCATTTTTGTGCCACTGCGAAGGATCTATGTTAAGGAACTCGTCACTTAAATCGAATCTAGTGAAAAATTTCCTTGTTTTATTAGAAACAAATTGTTCGATTCTATTGTTCATTATTTCTGGGATTTGATTTATTTGCACATTAATATTTTTGGTATTTTTTTCTGATATATCTGCTCACGATATAGTGCACTGACCATTTTTCTTTTGATTCAGAAGACAAATTAGAGTCAAA
>NC_065921.1:57044371-57054799 GCF_024586455.1 Bactrocera neohumeralis
GCTTGATTATTTTTGGGAAAATTTTTTATTTCTTATGAATTTTATAACTCAATGAAAAAAAATTATTATGAATGATGAAACACACAGTTTTGTAGTAAGTTTACATCTTTATAAAAATGGTCTTATATGATTTTTCGATTAAGTTAAGCGTTTACGAGATATTCATCGTCAAACATCAATGCATTTTAGGGTGGATCGAAAAAAAAATTTTTTTTTTCGTTTGGTACTCTGAAAAATAGGTTCCTAGACACTAGGGTGGGTCGATTCTGGACTTTTTTCGATTCGGGATTTCTAATAGTGCGAAAAAGTTGCCTTAGTACTTCCTGATTCCAATGCAACTTTTTCTTTTGAGATCGGATTGCATCTTCAACCCCAACTCCGGCCTTGAAATTTCGGAAATTCGCCTAAAATCGTGAAATTGTCTACCTAGCGCCTGAAATACGCATCCCATGGCAAAATATATGAAACAAAAGTTATTTGTCACGTCATTTGCTACCGAAATGGTATACGTGATCATGGCCGTAGGACGAACCGTTTCCGAGATACGAGCGAAAAGGCAGCGCGCCACAGCGCAAGGTGAAAATTGTTGCAGCTCTCAGCTAACCTGTATTGGTCACCCAGAACCCACCGCGTGGAGGTTCCTCCCAAGCCCAACCCAACCAACCAACCATATGTCAGGCTTGTTTTAGTCTGAATCTGTGTCAAATTTATTGACAAAATCAGATTTTGTGCCAAACTTTGGCACTTGTTGCCTAGATTTCAGTGTAGAGCGTATAAAACGATCACGAGATTGGGGGCCAATAACTTTAAAAGATGCCTCTGTCACCAGTTTGACGGTTCTCTCGACTGCCACGGTGTGAGAGGGGAATTCACTAAATTTCCATACCTCTGCAGTATCTCCCGACAGCCCTTTTATGAGTTCTTCCTTGCAAACTGAACATAGAACAGCTGGAACAGTCAAGGTAATAGTCTTCCAGTTAATCATATCGTAATAATTATTAGCTTTGAAATTCAGCTTTGGCACTTTATTACATCTAACCCTTCCATTTACAATGTCAGACTCTGCTTCTCTGGCTGCCAAAAGACGGTCAAGGGCCAACTTTCTGACTTCTATCCGTTCGTCAGTCATCATACTAAGGAGAATGTTTTCTGGAAGAGCAAAGAAAGCATTCTGTTGAAAGGATGAATCGACAACCTTGCGCAGTTTAGCAGTTAAGTATCTCGACCTTTGAATTGCATCATAGAGATGGCGCTAGCCATCTTTGATTGAACTGTTTAATCTTATTGAGAACCACAAAGGTGAGTAAACTGTAAGTATGTACTTGACCAAAATCTTTATTTCCTTTGTTGGTTTGTCAGTAGAAATGTATAATCTCAGAATTCTATTTGCACAGGTGAGCCAGCGAGATTTGCACATGTTACCTGGATGCATCGACGCTAAATCTGAGGAACATTGACCGAAATAACAGCTTCTGATATTTTATAGAGATAAGCTTGGTCTGTGCTAAGTTGGGTCGGATTAATAACCTCAGAAGGTAATTGGCAGGATGGAAAACTTTCAAATTTGACAACAGCAACTTTTCACAATGAGGGAGCAGTTTACCTATGTCGCCAGAGAACGTATTTGGACTTTTTGAGACACCATCTATGTGTTCGAAAAGAGCACGAAATGGAAGTTCGTTGAAATGTAGAAGACAAACAACCCACTTTAATGGCCTACCTATTCTTTCTTCTAGTTTCCGAATGATTCCCCCTTTCCAACATGTGTTAGTGTTGGTGCCATCAGCACCGACAACTTCTAGATGTTCCACATCAACTGAATTGTCTTGTAAATGTTGCCATATAGCTTGCGTCTCATCCTCAGCTGACCCGGAAGGAGAGGTGCCGTGGCCAAAGTAATGACAACCAGGTTCCGCTATAAGAGAAATATGTTCCTCTTTGACAGTGTCGCGGTAGTACTTTTCACCTTCGCTGACTTGTGTAAGTGTATTGTCTTTGCGGCCGTCAAAATACAGCCCATATACAAAGTCAATACTTTCGTTGTTTTGGAGCTTAACTCCAACACTTTTTTTGCCCGACTAATCTTACATTTGAGGAGGGTGGAGGATGGAGTCATGTGTAGAAGTTCACGCAAGTGAGGAAAGTTCTCTGATCGCCATTCACTTGGGAGTGGCCAGAAACGATTCTTTTACACATGGCTCAAGCAGCTCACAACTTCCGGTCTTTGACCAAGTATCCTCTGGGTAGCCTAAGAACATCCGTTCGAAGGCGAGCTAAAGTGAGAAGGCAAAACATTCCCTACAAGGGTTGTGCGCTGGGTTTGGGACCCGCCACGTAAAAAACACCCCAGTGAAGAGCTATAACCAGCCTCGGATGAGAGACCCCCCTTTTGATGACGACCATGGCAAACGAAATAAGGACTACGAATTGAGGGCATGCACCTGGAATGTCCGGACCCTTAATTGGGAAGGTGCCGCTGCCCAGCTGGTTGATGTCCTCGTAAAAACAAAGGCTGACATCACCGCCGTCCAAGAAATGCGATGGACGGGACAAGGACAGAGACGAGTAGGTTTCCCCAATCGATGACGATGGAGCAGACGTTCCATTACCCGACCATGAAGAAGTTCGAATAGCAATTGCCCGCCTGAAGAACAACAAAGCGGCAGGGGCCGACGGATTGCCGGCCGAGCTATTCAAACACGGCGGCGAAGAACTGATAAGGTGCATGCATCAGCTTCTTTGTAAAATATGGTCGGACGAAAGCATGCCCAACGATTGGAATTTAAGTGTGCTATGCCCAATCCATAAAAAAAAAGGAGACCCCACAATCTGCGCCAACTACCGTGGGATTAGCCTCCTCAACATCGCATATAAGATTCTTTCGAGCGTATTGTGTGAAAGATTAAAGCCCACCGTCCGCAAACTGATTGGACCTTATCAGTGTGGCTTTAGACCTGGCAAATCAACAACCGACCAGATATTCATCATGCGCCAAATCGTGGAAAAGACCCGTGAAAGGAGAATCGACACACACCACCTCTTCGTCTATTTCAAAGCTGCTTTCGACAGCACGAAAAGGAGCTGCCTTTATGCCGCGATGTCTGAATTTGGTATCCCCGCAAAACTAATACGGCTGTGTAAACTGACGTTGAGTAACACCAAAAGCTCCGTCAGGATCGGGAAGGACCTCTCCGAGCCGTTCGATACGAAACGAGGTTTCAGACAAGGCGATTCCCTATCGTGCGACTTTTTCAACCTGCTTTTGGAGAAAATAGTTCGAGCCGCAGAACTAAATAGAGAAGGTACCATCTTCTATAAGAGTGTACAACTCCTGGCGTATGCCGATGATATTGATATCATCGGCCTCAACACCCGCGCCGTTAGTTCTGCTCTCTCCAGGCTGGACAAGGAAGCACAGAAAATGGGTCTGGCAGTGAACGAGGGCAAGACGAAATATCTCCTGTCATCAAACAAACAGTCGTCGCATTCGCGACTTGGCTCTCACATCACTGTTGACAGTCATAACTTTGAAGTCGTAGATAATTTCGTCTATCTTGGAACCAGCGTAAACACCACCAACAATGTCAGCCTAGAAATCCATCGCAGAATAACTCTTGCCAACAGGTGTTACTTCGGACTGAGTAGGCAATTGAAAAGTAAAGTCCTCTCTCGACGAACAAAAGCTAAACTCTATACGTCACTCATAATTCCCGTCCTGCTGTATGGTGCAGAATCTTGGACGATGTCAACAACGGATGACTCGACGTTGCGAGTTTTCGAGAGAAAAGTTCTGCGAAAGATTTATGGTCCTTTGCGCGTTAGCCACGGCGAATATCGCATTCGATGGAACGATGAGCTGTACGAGATATACGACGACATCGACATAGTTCAGCGAATTAAAAGACAGCGGCTACGCTGGCTAGGTCATGTTGTCCGGATGGACGAAAACACTCCAGCTCTGAAAATATTCGACGCAGTACCCGGCGGGGGAAGCAGAGGAAGAGGAAGACCTCCACTCCGTTGGAAGGACCAAGTGGAGAAGGACCTGGCTTCGCTTGGAATATCCAATTGGCACCACGTAGCGAAAAGAAGAAACGACTGGCGCGCTGTTGTTAACTCGGCTATAATCGCTTAAGCGGTTTCTACGCCAATTAAGAAGAAGAAGAATCTTACATTTGTCAGTGACAAAGCTAGCCTGATCCTCTGTTATCAAACCTGCTTTTTTGGCATCCAGAAAAGCAGATGAAACAATTAAGGCCGCTGCTCTATCACTTACTCCAAATCTTTGGGCAGCTAAAACAGTGTGTTTTAATACTAGTGTGTTTTGTTTGGTTTTAGAGGATGGAAGAGAAAATTCATCATCAGCATCGTTTTTGGAAGAATCCATGTGCGACGCACCTACATTGTTTTCGTCTGTATGAGAGTCTGGCTGATCTGAATGGTCACGTGTTCTAGCTGATACTTTTCTGGTAAGTGTTGATGTTGAATGACGGTTTGAAAGCTTTTCTTTACATTCATTTTTCTTTGTAGTCTTTTTTGTTTCGGGTAGATCAGCACTTCCATTGCGACCAATTCTTCTGGTTCTCTGGTCCAAGAGAAATAATTGTTCATTGATAGGAACTTCCCTTTCCTTTGGACAAGTGCAAGAAGAAAAATAAATGTATTTACAAGCAGCGATGTCAAATAATTTTCCGACAGAAGAGACAAAGTCGTCTCTCAAACCTATTGGGTTCCTTAAAAACATTTGTTTAAGAGTCAGAAATTTCTTATGGTATGTGGTGAGCATTTGTACAACTCTGGTGTGTGAAACTATCGGAATAGATGACCTTTTGAAAGTATTTTCAACCTTTTTTGCAACTATTTCTGTAACCTCTTTACTCCTAGGATCCTCGGAGTCGTCCTATACGAAATCTTTCAAACTGATAACACAAAAGAACATCCTGGTAAGTAGGTAACTGGGACTCAGAGAGATTATACAGATATATGCCAAAAACAGGACCTTTCTGTCTAAATTTAAATTAAGATACAGACATTTTGAGTTCTGTGCTCTGTTGAGAGAATATAAGTGATAGCACTCGGCGAAATCAACGACAAGAGTGAAGGAACTCTATGAAAAAATATTTGTGTGGAGACCTATCCGAACGTGTCCTTTGGCATAGGTGAATGAATGTAAGTGATAGAACTCGGCGAAATCACCGACAAGAGAGAAGGAACTCGATGAAAAAATATTTGTGTGGAGACCTATCCGAACGTGTCCTTTGGCGTAGGTGAATGAATGTGAGTGATAGCACTCGGCGAAATCAACGTCAAGAAGTGTGGCCGCAAGCCGATTTTCACCTTGCGCTGTGGCGCGCCGCATTTTCGCTCGTATCTCGGGAACGTCCTACGGTCCTGATCACATATACCATTTCGGTAGAAAATGACGTGACAAATAACTTTTGTTTTATACATTTTGCCATTAGATGCGTATTTCAGGCGCTAGGTAGACAATTTCACGATTTAGGCGAATTTCCGAAATTTCAAGGCCGGAGTTGGGGTTGAAGATGCAATCCGATCTCAAAACGAAAAGTTGCATTGGAATCAGAAGTACTAAGGCAACTTTTCCGCACTAGTAGAAATCCCGAATCGAAAAAGTCCGAAATCGACCCACCCTAGTGTTGAGGTCGGAGCCAGCAGCTGCACACTCTTATAAAAGATTATACCTGCTCGATTAAGTTCTGCTCGAATTATTTTCTGCAGCAGCAGATTAAAGAAGTCGCACGATAGGGAGTCGCCTTGTCTGAAACCTCGTTTGCCTGTTAGCCGCCGCATTTTTTCGTAAAATTTTCGAGCATTACCCATGTCAAGCCAGCTTGCCAAACTCTTCATACTCACGCATTTCGGCCTCTCTCTCTTCCTGTCTGAAAATGCGTCTCGCTTACCTCTTCAACTCTCGGTATCTATCTCATCCTGCACGTGTTGTGGTCGATTGTAACGTTGCGAGGTAGGCAGTCTGTTTTCTCTCCGTAGCTCTACCAGTTGTTCTTTTGCATTCTCCGGAAACCAAGAGTTTCAGTTGCTATTGTTATCCTTGTAGCTTCTTCTACTGCCCATAATGTGGGTTACAACCACCCAAATGTGCGCTTTAGTAGCAATCAGCTGTGTAAGGCAATCTCACGTTGAGCTAGTTGGCCCGGCAATGGGGCGGTACGACGATTTGGTATCTGCAGCTCGTCCAGCAGTGGTTTCCAACTGTAGATGCCATCATAAACTAAGACAGTATTGGCACGGCGAATGGGCGTTAGTTAGTACTTTCTCTTTTGTATATACAATTTTTAATTTTTTGTAAGCTGCTGTAATGCCGTACTTGTCATATTTTTTTCTGCGCAATTGGCGTAGACTTCAAGTCCGAAATTTAAAACTAGTGTTGGATGTGTATTTGTGTAAGTTCCTATGTACTACAATGTGTTAGCATAAACGTAGTAATATATAATCAATTTGTTTAACGTAAACTTTCAATTTATTCATCATTGAGAATTTTGAAAATATGAAAAATCAGAATCCCGAATATTTTCAGAATTTTTTCTATAATGAAAAATCCAACTCAAAATTTTGCGATTTTAAGAAAAAAGAAATCGGGACCCCAAATGGGTACAGCATTTATTTAAGCGATAGTTTCGGGATTTTAAATAAACTATATATGTAACCCCAACATTTTCGGACAGATTAAAAAAAATTAAAATGGTACTTCGTAAGTTTTAAATGATAAAATAATTTATTTATGATATTGTTATAAATAATATTAATTGATGTATTTTGATGACTATTTTTCTAACTTCCCAAGCATTACGCATTCAAATATATGTCAAATATTTTAAATTAGCGCACAATACTTTAATAACACTGATCCTGAAATTTCGGGATACCGAAAAAGATTCGGGATTTCCGTATTTAGCCCAATAACACTGTATCAGCAATAATCTGCATTTGGCTTGCGCATTCACACTTCACCAACACGCCGTCAGAGAGATCATTGCCGTCCGTGCGGAGTCGAAGGACGGTTACCGAATGACGCTTGATGAACGGCTTTTTCAGCACCTTTTTTTTGTGCAAATACTGATGGTATTTATAGTGTGCTGCAGCAAGCGTTTCTTCCTTTTTATCACTGCGGAATTGAATTGTTCCGTTTTTTTAATTTCTTCGCTGCTATCATGTATGCTGGTGTGTTTTCTTTGTTTTGTCTTGTTACTCATCATATGTTTCACCGTTATGCCCGTAAAATAGTATTAGTTTCATTAAATGCGAATCAGAGTTTTTACATATGTATGTATAAGAATGAAAATGCATCAGCTGAACATTTACATTGAAATTTGAGCATATACATTACGTAAAATACTGTGGACATTTGCTCGGAGATGAACAGTGGTGTTTTAAGCATGAAACGGTGTTAAAAAATATTTTTGGTAAGTTACAAGAATAGGCAATTTTTTAAAGCTCGTTGCCATTCTAACAATGGGTCGAATTAAACGTCTTGTTAAAAATCCGAAGGATCAATGACTTTCTTCCAAAAATATATTTACTTGAAACCCTGACATATTTTTACATGTGTATATTCAGATAAGATTGTCATTGAGTCATACTGTAGAACTATAGATCTTAACTGTCTCCTTAATGCCCTTTATGTAGTCAGCCTTCTGCACGAAGTTAGAACCCACTAACTTACGAAAGACTTGAAAGTTCTTCCGCTCATATGATGCTCATATGGGTGAGCTTTCAACTTAAAATCCGGTTGACTGTCTGTCTGTGCGTCCGTCCGTCCATCCGTCCGTGCAAGCTGTAACTTGAGTAAAAGTTGAGATATTTTAATGAAACTTGGTATGTGGGTTCCTTAGAACAAAAAAAATCGAGTTTGTAGATCTGCCCCGCCCACACATCGCCATTAACTGAAGACGTATAAAGTTCCATAACTAAGGAATAAATTAATATATAAAACTGTAATTTGGCACAGGGATTCGCAGTAGCAAGGGACACCTATGGATAAAAAATATTAAAAAAAAGAAGGCGTGGCACCGTCCCTAATATGTTTAACTTGCATATCTCCTAACCCACTAAAACTACAACAACCAAAGCGCAAATGTTACAAGAACTACTACCGATAGTGTAAAAACGGATGAAATCGGATGAAAACCACGCTTACTCACCATTCAAGGAGCGCTCCAAAGTAAACAGGACTTTAAGAAAAACAGAAAAAATCGTTTTTCGGCAAAAGCAACTTATTTTATTTAAAATAGTCTCCTTCTGATTCAATACAGCTTTTTGCACGGTCCAAAAGCATGTCGAACGAGTTTTTTAGATCGTTGACCGGTATGGCCTCCAGTATGCCGGTGCAAGCTTTTTGAATGGCCTCTACGTCTGCACAACGCTTTCCTTTCATGGACAAATGTATTTTTTCGAAAAGGAAGAAGTTGCACGGTGCCATTTCAGGTGAATACGGAGATTGATTAATGATTAAAGAGATTTTTGGTCAAATAATCGGTCACAAGCGTCGATCGATGAGAGCAGTCAATTTGTGCGGAACAAACCGTGCACACCCCTTTCGTAAGGCCAAATGTTCGGTCGAAATGCGGTAAATCGATGTTTCGGAGATGTTAAATTCCATGTCCATGAATCTCAATGATTCAATGATTTCGGCTGATTTTTGATGAATTCACGCACAGTTTCGATGGATTTCCGGTGATCGTGGATTTTGATTGGTCCACATGTTGATCGTCATTTATATCCTCACGACCACTTTGAAAACGTTGGAACCACTCGTGCAATCTGCTACGGGATAGGCAATCATCGCCATAAACATGTTTCATCAATTGAAACGTTTCGGTAAAAGTTTTATCAATTTTAAAACAAAACTGTATCTTGGCACTTGCTGAACTTCACTTCACTTCAATGAAATATCATGGAATTCTCACTAGACAATCGGTAAAGACAGCAGACTAACGCACCAGTCGATATATAGATGGCGTCACCAGGGGACGCTAGATTCAGAAAGTCCTGCTTGCTTTGGAACTCACCTTGTATAGCGGTACTGTTTAAAACTACTTAAAACGCGATAAATCAATAATTTAATGCGCCAGAAATGTAAAACTTTTCCATAGGAATAGGCTTTCTAGGAAAATTGGACGACGGGCGTGGAATCGCCCACTTTTTGGTGAAATTCCATATCTCGGCATTCTTTTTATATTCCTATGTCACTCTATTAAAATTATTGAATTCGGGCAATAACTAACTAACTAATAAGCCTACTTCCCGTAAAAGCATTACTTCCCATATAGCATAATTTTAAATTCCACTTGATTCGTTTACTTTCTAATGCATAAATCAAGAAGGAACTAATATAGATTAAACTTTGGACGAATAAGGCCTTTAATGTACGCCACCTTATGACAAAAAATTTATCAAATCCAAAACTGTTCAAGACCCTTGATACCGAATATGTGGACCCCAGTACCTATAGTTGACTGGTGTTGTGGTCAATGTGCGAGATCTGACATAATCCTTTTCTTGCAGTAGTAATTCTGTGTATTCAAAACGGGTGGAATCGGGTCAATACCTTTCTGAGCCCCCATATACCTAATATAAGAATTTGTGGTGACTATATGCTGGATATATCGACCAATATTTATGTTATCTCAATAATTTTTTAGAACGTATTTTACACAAAACAGCATAACACAACTTGAGTTATAATGATTTTGGGTTTTCCAGTAAATCTTATGCCAAATATATGTATATATAGGTCAGTATATAACTTATATATGGTGTATGTCAATATAGAAGTGCTTAGATTCCGATTATTTGGTTGGCGTTTAACATTGGAAGGTATTTCCCTGGCTTTGTTTCCTGCACGTTGCAAGAGGATAAAATGTTTTTTGCACCTGAAATTAGCTCTTTCATACTTGTTATCAGTTGAAGTTTCACAAGAAAAGAAGTCATACTCACGCATTTCGGCCTCTCTCTCTTCCTGTCTGGAAATGCGTCTCGCTTACCTCTTCAACTCTCGGTATCTATCTCATCCTGCACGTGTTGTGGTCGATTGTAACGTTGCGAGGTAGGCAGTCTGTTTTCTCTCCGTAGCTCTACCAGTTGTTCTTTTGCATTCTCCGGAAACCAAGGGTTTCAGTTGCAGGTGTACGTAAGGAGCTTGAAGTGCCGTCCCACAGTTCCTTTATACCGAGTTGTTGACGATTTGCTATTTGGTTTACACAGTGTTCAAGTGTACGGACGTGTTTTTTAATTCGCTCCGTGAATTTTGTGATCAAAACACATAAAAGCACAAATTAAAAAAAAAAAAAACAAAAAATAAACAAATAGCTAACAGTGCACACAAGTTATTATATTTAAACATAAACAAATTGTGCACGAAACAAAAAGTAAAAACAAAAAAGAAAAATA
>NC_065921.1:57054899-57101595 GCF_024586455.1 Bactrocera neohumeralis
AATTATTGATTTAAAATAAGTAAATAATAAATTAATAAATAAATATATTAAATAATAATAATAATATTCTTAAACAATTAGGGTATAAAAATATTATAAGTAAAAGTAATAATTACGAAAAAAATAAAAAAAAATAAAATAAAAATAATAATAATCAAAAAAGTAAAATAACAGTAATAAATAATAATTTAAAAACAAAAAATAATAATTTAATTAAAGTAAGCAAATAAAAAATAATAAAATAAATATAATAAAAATGATAATAATTAAAAAAAAATAAAAATAAATATATCTAAAAAATAAAAGTAAAATAATTGAATTGCAATAAATAAATAATAAGTTGTGTAATAAATATAATAAAAAAGGTGCGTGGAGTCCCTACACGGAAAAGTAGTGATATTCAGAAATGTCATTTTGTATGAAAGAAAACTAGAACATTTAAATTCATTATGCACATTTTATAAAGCAAAGTCTAAATGGAATTTTGAAAATATGTCTCTTCGTTGCGTAACCATCTCTCTTTTGTTTGTACTCTTCGAATTGGGTTGTCATATTATAATTTGTATATCTTATATCATGGTGTTTAGTCAATTTCTTGTATTCATTATTGGCGTTGCATTTGTATTGCGCACAAAACTGGGCCAAAGTCAAATGAATTTTCTTTTTATTTTTCTTTGCAGTTTTTCAATAAATTTAAATAAGTTTCTTAATAAATTTAAATAAGTTTTTTAATAAATTTAAGTAAATTTACATGTATTTTCATTTATATTTAATTATCAATAAATTTTTTTAAAATTATTTGCCCTAGTTGTCCATTTTATTTTCTCATGCATTTCAGTCGATTTTTGTATAGAAATTTGACCGGCGTAGAAGCAAAATGCGAAACAATCATACATATATTATGTCGTTTGCACATTTGTCTGTATGTTTGCGAAAGCAAATGTTCTACAAAAGCATATTTCTATACTTAAACAAAATTATTTGAACCAAACCATACTTAAGACAACGCCACGAAAGTGTCAATAGTGGTGTTGGTGGTAAGCACATAAAAAGTCACAATGTGAACGCAGGTTCGAATCTCGACGGACTTAGTCTTTAATTTTTGCATTTTAACATCGTAATACTATACTAATAAATATTTTTCTTACTAATAGAAATTAAATTTATCACAGCAATATACCTAATATATGTACATACATATACATAATATTGCTGTGATAAATTTAATTTCTATTAGTACGAAAAATATTTATTAGTATAGTATACGATGTTAAAAGGCATACATCTTTCTATCCTATCTTGTGTATCTGCACATGCTCATATGAATGCATATGAATGTATGCATGTGCGCGTTCGGAAATTCAAAGAATTCGCACAAAAAAAAAGAGAGACGAAAGAAATAAAGTCACATAAAATAGTTGATTTTTTTTTTTTTTTTCTTAAAAATTTTTCAATTATTTTAAGTATGAAATTAGTTCAAAAACTAAAAAATTATTTGATTTGAATAACTAAAACAAATTACATGAATTATGTCTTGATATCGCGTACTTTAAATTTTATTCAAAAAAAAAACCGAAAGATAATTTGAAGTATTCTATAACGCAAAATTTCTTTCGTTCATTTTTCAAAACAAACTTTTGTTTGATTGTTCATCCTTAGGAAAATATTTATTAGCAGAAATTACATAAATTCGAACATATATATAGTATAATTAATTTTGTTTATAAACGTTGTAATATAACCTGCCATTTGAACGACATAATCGACTAGATCGGCGCATTGCTAAAAAAAAAATTTGTTGTGTCGCAGGTTTGATACTTGTCATTAGTTTCATTGTGGTTTTCAGATTTTCCTTTTGTCATGGTTAAATATTTTGACTAAATTATTTCAATTTGCGGCGCACATCTAGCTTCTGAAATGATCTCGAACCGATTTACCGTTTATTTTATTTCCATTTTTGCAGCTACCAAACCATTTTTAGCAGCCATCAGCTGCTGATTTCGAGTAGTATTGCGGTGTCATCCTCTCTGAAAAAGTTACCGTATAATGTTTAAAAACGGCCATTCTTGTATCAAAATCCCCACCGTTGCATACTTCCATTTTTACTCCTCGTTTAATTTGTTTATAAAATTCATTTGGTGTATGGATAACATGCAGTAAAAAATTAGGAAATTTCATTTTTGCAAAGGATTTGCGCCATTTGAATTAAAAAATTCAATCGTTTAGACGAATACAGCAGGATTTAAAATTCTCCTTCCTCCAGTAAAGGGATTTCTACTGCTGATGTTATTCTGGACGTTGATGCTTAAGATAAAATCATTGCTGATCGTAATTCTCTGTTTTCGTCGATTATAGATTATGCGAATTAATTTTTCAAAAGTTTTTGCTTTTGATTTAATAAGTGATATCTTAAATTATTAAAAAATATGGTCGAAAAATAAAAATTCTCTAAATATGTATAATTCATTTTTTAAAACCACCGTTTTATATTTTCGAAATTTTATAGTTCATATTACTATCATTTATCTGCATGTTGTATTTTTTAGTTCATTTAAATGTCACGCTGTTTTTTCATATATTGCTAAATCCCAAAAGTTTAAATGCATTTACTGAAATGGTTATAGTGTAAGTCTCTTTTAAAAAAATAATAAAAGCAAAATTATGCGAAACAAATTAGTTATATTATGTCGTTTGACATTTTTTTAGTTTGAAAGCAAATGAATTCTACAAAAGCATATTTCTAAATTTCAACAAAAAAATACCATCGTATATTTCTTACATGTAACCAAACCATACTTAAGACAACGCAAAAATCTCATGTGTGTATGGTAAGCTCTTAAAAAGTTACAATGTGAACGTAGGTTCGAATCAATTTATTTTTAAGGACTGAATAGTCACCAACCAAAAATTTTTGTTTATAAAAACAACAATGCATAAAAATAACCTTATTGTTTTTCGCTGTGCCGAAAGAAACCAATTAAATAAGGAATATACCTAATATACATATACATAATATTGCTGTGAACCTAAATTTAATTTCTATTAGTAAGAAAAATATTTATGTTAGTATTGTTAAAAGGCATGCATTATCCTATCTAAATCTGCAAATAATCAATAATGCATAATTATACGCATTTTCGCGCGCGAGAGAATTCGATAAATTAAAAAAAAAGAGAGAAAAGAAATAAAGTCACATAAAATAGTTGAGAATTCGCAAAAATGAAAGACAAACGAAAGAAAAATAATGCGCAAGCATACATAAGCGTACTGTACTTATTGACCGCATTATTTTTGCGTAAAACCTTGAAATTTATTCATTTTCGATTTTCGAAGAAACATCATTTCTAATATGCCACAACACAATATTAGAAATGAAGTTCATAAACCTCACGCTGTCAGATAAAACGATATACCTCGTCATCGCGGGTCGATTTCCAAAAAATTTAAATGAAGACTAACTACAGAAATGATCCTGTAAAGTATAGCCTTAATTTTTCAACGGCCAACGCAGAGTATTTCAACCAAAATATACGCAAAATAGTTGAGAATTCGCAGAAATGAAAGACAAACGAAAGAAAAAGAAGCATAACTTCAATAATGCACAAGAATACAAACATACATATGCGCAGCAGCAGCAAGGAAAGAGGTAACAATCGGCGATCCATTGTATATTTTTTTCATGCATAACCAAACCATAATTAGGACAACGCAATACAGTGGTGTTGGTGGTAAGCTCTTGAAAAGTTACGACGAGCACGTAGGTTCGAATCCCAACAGAATTTATTTTTAATTGAATATGTCACCAACCAAAAATTTAAACATTGTTCTACAAAAACAACAACAGCATAAGCATGGCAACATTGTGTTGTTGGTAGAAAAGCCGAGCTGTGCCGAAAGAAACGAACAAACGATCGCCGATTGTCACCGCTTCGCTTGCTGCTCGAACATCTTCGCAGACAAGGTTGCGTAGATTCATATTGAGCAAGGTTGCGCAACCTGAATCTATCGCTCCCTTTTCCGAACTCGTATAAGAAGTATAACTTCAATAATTGATTTAAAATAAGTAAATAATAAATTATTAAATAAATATATTAAATAATAATAATATTCTTTAAAAATTCGCGTATAAAAATATTATAAGTAAAAGTAATAATTTCGAAAAAAATAAAATAAAAATACCAATTATGAAAAATTAAAAAAATAAAAATAATAATAGTCAGAAGGCTTTTGATTGGTTCTGGAGACTCTACGATACTGGGAAGTATTACTTTTCCAGCAGCGCAACACATACCAATTGCTTCGTCTCTCCATTTTTTCGCGGAACATTTGGGCATATCTTATCCATCGCTCCAATTTGAATGCTGTTTTGATCGGCGTAGTTAATTTGTGGATCGTAGCTGAATGCCGATCTATTGCTGTGAGCTGAAATCCTATCACGCCTTCTAATTGCTACTGCACGTTGTCTCTCTCTCTGTGCCGTAAGTCGTTGCGAGCGGTCACCGCTAGACTCTCGGGCACGTGTCTGTGAGTTTCTGTCTCTCAGTCCAGCAAGCCGCTGCGAGCGTTCGGTGCTAGGTTCTCTGGCACGTGCCCGCGAGTCTCTATCTCTGTTTCCAGCAAGGCGTTGTGAACGTTCGGAGCTCGACTCTCGTTCGTAAATCTGAGAAGATCGTTCATTTTGTTCTGCAAGGCGAAGTGAGCGTTCGACACTGCACTCTCTTGCCCGTGTTTGTGAAATTCTTGTTCGATTTTCGTCGTTCTGCGCTCGACTGTATTTCGCGAACCTCTGACGATCTGATGTTTTGACGAATCGAATGATCGGCGCTACTTTCCCTTGCGCGAGCTTGCGAGGTTCGCTCTCTATTCTCAGAAAGTCGCTGCGAGCGTTCGGCGCTAGTTTCTCTGGCCCGTGATTGTGATGCATATTCTCTTTGACTTTAGAGTCGATCAGAATATTCTGAAGATGATTCTCCAACACGCCGAATCTTTGCTAATCTCGCTTGGGAGCTATGTTGAGATAACTGGGACCTTTTTTTTAGGCATAATTGTTTGAAAGTTTTGGTTTTCAAGTAAAATAAATAAGAATTAATTTGATTTTAGTATGAACAGTTTATTGAATAGAAGTTTTCATAAAAAAATACATACAATACTTAAATAGGTGTTTTAAAAAGAGTGTGACACTGCTATAAAAAAAAAAATAAACTGTCAAGGTTTAATCAAGTAATTTATGCGCAGTTTTGAAAATAACTCCTAATCGATAGAAAGAAAATGTGCTCTATCTGAAATGTGTTCAATGGAAAAATCTAAATGTTCAATATCGGTAGCGTCCGCTGCGTAAGGAGTCGACCGCGCGACTGAGCCAGAGAATGTAAAGGGTACTAAAAACCACAGTACGTATGAAAAAAGCGTATATAGAACAGCCTGTTTATCAGAGATAATTCGAAAGAAAATAAGAGAAGTAAGAAAAAGTTATATATGTTACATACATACATATGAAAATGTAATATAAAAAAAAAATTAAAAAAAATTAAAAAAATACAAACATTTTGCAATTAGGAAAGGAATTTTAGTATTAAAATAAAAAACATATTTTCTCACCAAAATAAGAAATGAATTTGGCACTACAATAAAAAGGATGTCTATTCAACGTGAACCAAAGTGGCAGTGAATTTGCTTTCCAAACATGCCTCCTTATACATACATATACTATTTTTCTATGGCATATAAATTTCATAAAAAAATCAAAAGTTTTCAATTTACGTATGAAAACTGTTGCCTCAGCCAGAGAATATAAAGTATAGAGAAGGTGCAAATTGAATTCTGTATGATGTTCGATTTGGCGGCTAACAGAGCCGATAGAATCAAAGAAAGGAATTCGCCGTTGTCGCTGCTATTTAGCAGAATTGAGCACGTGCAGTGTATAAATAAAGAGAAATGCTTTGAAGAAAAATATACAAAGCATCCTGTGAGTCACATATGCGTGATTATTTTGTATTATATGAACCATTGTTTTCTGGAAAATGGTAAAAATTTTCATTATTTTTACAAAATCGGGAAAAATTAGAAAACGTTATTTTAATTTTATTTTTCTTTAATTTAATTTTTTAATTTTTAAATAAATTAATATTTCAAATAAATTATATTTATTTCGACTATTAAAAAGTGAAGAAGAAAATTGATGACCTTCATGAAATATGCATATTCGCATTATTTCGTTATCATTTCCATATTTGTACCAATAGAATTTCTATGACACATGCATATGTACATACATATGTATATTATTTCTTTGTCACATTTGTCTGTATGTTTACGAAAGCAAATGCGAGCCATATACATATGTATGTACATACATACATTCATAATAACAAGTTTCGCACGCTTCTTTCGCATCTCCGTTGTCACGGTCAACCAATGGCCGAAACTTGTGTTTTGCCAAAGAGTCAAGTACTGAACACATTGAGCACGACAGACTGCAAGCGACATCTGTCATATATTAAAATACAAACGTTCTTAGGGACACAGTTATGTAGTTGTGCAGCTGCCTCAATATCTATGTCCCTAAGAACGTGTGTATTCTAATATCTGTCGCGTTCATTGGTTCAGCACTTGTGTGATGATAGAAAATCCAAGCTGTGTCGAAAAAAATGAACGAATGGCCGCCTATTGACCGCTTCCCTTGCCGCTTTAACAGCTTCGTCTACACACTAGCGTAAATATGAATGCATATGTATGAGCTTGCATACATATCGACGCAGACAAATGCGGCGAATTCCTTACTTTGAATCTAACAAATGCTCGACACCGAACCTGCACCTTCTCTATACTTTAAATTCTCTGCCTCAGCCTGCTTCGATTTTTTTTAAAGACTGCTAGTGCCGGTTTGCATTTCAAACGTAGTAGAAAAGCTACATTTTTCTTATGAAAACTACTAAATAGTGTAAAATGCAGTAAACTGAAACTATTCAGATGCTGTGCCTTTTAGCTTATTAAGCCTAAGAAAATTATAGCAGAATAAAGGGCTGAAAAAAATTATCAGCTTAAGAAAATTATAACTATTGAAGCACTATTATAGCTTTTGAAACACTAAGGGCCGTTTTCTCAATGTCTGGTTAGCAGCCATATTTGTCAGTTAAGTTCTGGTTAACTTAACCAAGTCTCCTTCTTTATATACAGAGCTTTTTTAAGCAGAACTTAATTTTGACCAGATATTGAAAAAAACGACCCATAAAATAAGTCCTCACCAACTAATCTAATAATATATAATGGATGAGGTTTGTACGCGATCTTACTCGAATATAATAGTCAGACAACAATATTATATATTTAAAAAAATATTTAATATATTTCAAAAATATATTTGACTACTAATATTCCGCTATACTAAAATTTTCACCATAGATACTGCGAAATGAATATGCTTTAACGACACACTGCATAACTGCATAACGCCGCGGCGCGTCCCTAACAACGGTGACTGCCATCAGCATAGCTGACATGAATGGCTGAATTCAAAATGGCGCTTATACATATATGTACATTTGTTGTATTTACATATACAGTACGTAAATAAGTAGAAATGGTTTATGGGGGTGTTCTTGTCTACATGCATGGAGGACCGACACTTGAGTTGTGAACTTTTTTGATTGCTTTCTCAAGAACCAAGAAGAGAAATACAAAAACATAAGTAAATAATGAATTACAAACTAAATAAATTAAAAATTAATTATAATAATATTCTCTAAAAATTAGCGAATAAAAATTATAATAAATAAAAGTAATAATTATGAAAAAATAAAAATATTAAAATAATGGTGATAAGAAACGAAACCTTTAAAACAAAAAAAATAATAATTAAAGTAAGCAAATAAAAAATTTTAAACTAAATAAAAAAATAAAAAAAATATATATAATAAAAAATAATAATGAACAAATTTAAAAAACAAATACTAAAAATAAAAAAATTATTGATTTAAAATAAGTAAATAATAAATTAATAAATAAATATATTAAATAATAATAATAATATTCTTAAACAATTAGGGTATAAAAATATTATAAGTAAAAGTAATAATTACGAAAAAATATTATAAAAAAAAAAAAAAATAAAATTAAAAAAAAAATTAAAAAATAAAAATAATAATAATCAAAAAAGTAAAATAACAGTAATAAATAATAATTTAAAAACAAAAAATAATAATTTAATTAAAGTAAGCAAATAAAAAATAATAAAAAAAAATTTAATAAAAATGATAATAATTAAAAAAAATAAATAAAAATAATTATATCTAAAAAATAAAAGTAAAATAATTGAGTTGCAATAAATAAATAACAAGTTGTGTAATAAATATAATAAAAAAGGTGCGTGGAGTCCCGGAAAGTAGTTCTGTCTCTTCATTGCGGAAGAAAATATGCAGCGTAACCATCTCTCTTTTGTACTCTTCGAATTGGGTTGTCATATTATAATTTGTATATCTTATTTTATGGTGTTTACTCAATTTCTTGTATTCATTATTGGCGTTGCATTTGTATTGCGCACAAAACTGGGCCAAAGTCAAATGAATTTTCTTTTTATTTTTCTTTGCAGTTTTTCAATAAATTTAAATAAGTTTCTTAATAAATTTAAATAAGTGTTTTAATAAATTTAAGTAAATTTACATGTATTTTCATTTATATTTAATAATCAATAAATTTTTTTAAAATTATTTGCCCTAGTTGTCCATTTTATTTTCTCATGCATTTCAGTCGATTTTTGTATAGAAATTTGACCGGCGTAGAAGCAAAATGCGAAACAATCATACATATATTATGTCGTTTGCACATTTGTCTGTATGTTTGCGAAAGCAAATGTTCTACAAAAGCATATTTCTATACTTAAACAAAATTATTTGAACCATCGTATATTTCTTACATGCAAAACCAAACCATACTTAAGACAACGCCACGAAAGTGTCAATAGTGGTGTTGGTGGTAAGCACATAAAAAGTCACAATGTGAACGCAGGTTCGAATCTCGACGGACTTAGTCTTTAATTTTTGCATTTTAACATCGTAATACTATACTAATAAATATTTTTCTTAATAATAGAAATTAAATTTATCACAGCAATATACCTAATATATGTACATATACATAATATTGCTGTGATAAATTTAATTTTATATATTAAAAAATATTTATTAGTATAGTATACGATGTTAAAAGGCATACATCTTTCTATCCTATCTTGTGTATCTGCACATGCTCATATGAATGCATATGAATGTATGTATACGCATGTGCGCGTTCGGAAATTCAAAGAATTCGCACAAAAAAAAGAGAGACGAAAGAAATAAAGCACTAAAATAGTTGAGAATTCAAAAATAAAATAGTTATTTTTGCGTATAAAGAAACATCATTTCTAATATGACATTGGTTCAATTCAAAATGCGTGATTATTTTGTATTATATATTGTTTTCTGGAAAATAAAAATTTTTTATTTTTACAAAATCGGGAAAAATTCGAAAACGTTATTTTAATTTTATTTTTCTTTAATTTAATTTTTTAATTTTTAAATAAATTAATATTTCAAATAAATTATATTTATTTCGACTATTAAAAAGTGAAAAAAATTGATGACCTTCATGAAATATGCATATTCGCATTATTTCGTTATCATTTCCATATTTGTACCAATAGAATTTCTATGACACATGCAAATGTACATATATTATTTCTTTGGCTCATTTGTTTGTATGTTTACGAAAGCAAATGCGAGCCATATACATATGTACATACATTCATAATAACAAGTGTCGCACGCTTCTTTCGCATTTCCGTTGTCACGGTCAACCAATGGCCGAAACTTGCGTTTTGTCAAAAAGTGCTGAACACATTGAGCACGACAGACTGCAAGCGACATCTGTGAAATATTAAAATACAAACGTACTTAGGGACACAGTTATGTAGTTGTGCAGCTGCCTCAATACCTGTGTCCCTAAGAACGTGTGTGTTCTAATATCTGTCGCGCTCATTGGTTCAGCACTTGTGTGATGATAGAAAATCCAAGCTGTGCCGACGAATGGCCGCCTATTGACCGCTTCCCTTGCCGCTGTAACAGCTTCGCCTACACACTAGCGTAAATATGTATGCATACGTATGAGCTTGCATACATATCGACGCAGACAAATGCGGCGAATTCCTTACTTTGAATCTAACAAATGTTCGACATCGAACCTGCACCTTCTCTATACTTTAAATTCTCTGCCTCAGCCTGCTTCGATTTTTTTTAAAGACTGCTAGTGCCGGTTTGCATTTCAAACGTAGTAGAAAAACTACATTTTTCTTATGAAAACTACTAAATAGTGTAAAATGCAGTAAACTGAAACTATTCAGATGCTGTGCCTTTTAGCTTATTAAGCCTAAGAAAATTATAGCAGAATAAAGGGCTGAAAAAAATTATCAGCTTAAGAAAATTATAACTATTGAAGCACTATTATAGCTTTTGAAACACTAAGGGCCGTTTTCTCAATGTCTGGTTAGCAGCCATATTTGTCAGTTAAGTTCTGGTTAACTTAACCAAGTCTCCTTCTTAATATACAGATCTTTTTTAAGCATAACTTAGTTTGACCAGATATTGAAAAAACCGACCTATAAAATAAGTCCTCACCAACTAATCTAATAATATATAATGGATGAGGTTTGTACGCGATCTTACTCGAATATAATAGTCAGACAACAATATTATATATTTAAAAAAATATTTAATATTTTTCAAAAATATATTTGACTACTAATATTCCGCTATACTACAATTTTCACCATAGATACTGCGAAATGAATATGCTTTAACGACACACTGCATAACTGCATAACGCCGCGGCGCGTCCCTAACAACGGTGACTGCCATCAGCATAGCTGACATGAATGGCTGAATTCAAAATGGCGCTTATACATATATGTACATTTGTTGTATTTACATATATAGTACGTAAATAAGTAGAAATGGTTTATGGGGGTGTTCTGGTCTACATGCATGGAGGACCGACACTTGAGTTGTGAACTTTTTTGATAGCTTTCTCAAGAACCAAGAAGAGAAATACAAAAACATAAGTAAATAATGAATTACAAACTAAATAAATTAAAAATTAATTATAATAATATTCTCTAAAAATTAGCGAATAAAAATTATAATAAATAAAAGTAATAATTATGAAAAAATAAAAATATTAAAATAATGGTAATAAGAAACGAAACCTTAAAAACAAAAAAAAATAATAATTAAAGTAAGCAAATAAAAAATTTTAAACTAAATATAAAAATAAAAAAAATATATATAATAAAAAATAATAATGAAAAAATTTAAAAAACAAATCCTAAAAATAAAAAAAATTATTGATTTAAAATAAGTAAATAATAAATTATTAAATAAATATATTAAATAATAATAATAATAATATTCTTTAAAAATTAGGGTATAAAAATATTATAAGTAAAAGTAATAATTACGAAAAAAATAAAAAAAAAAAAAAGTAAAAATACTAATTATGAAAAATTAAAAAATAAAAATAATAATAATCAAAAAAGTAAAATAACAGTAATAAATAATAATTTAAAAACAAAAAATAATAATTTAATTAAAGTAAGCAAATAAAAAATAATAAAATAAATATAATAAAAATGATAATAATTAAAAAAAAAATAAAAATAAATATATCTAAAAAATAAAAGTAAAATAATTGAATTGCAATAAATAAATAATAAGTTGTGTAATAAATATAATAAAAAAGGTGCGTGGAGTCCCGGAAAGTAGTTCTGTCTCTTCATTGCGGAAGAAAATATGCAGCGTAACCATCTCTCTTTTGTACTCTTCGAATTGGGTTGTCATAATATAATTTTTATATCTTATATCATGGTGTTTAGTCAATTTCTTGTATTCATTATTGGCGTTGCATTTGTATTGCGCACAAAACTGGGCCAAAGTCAAATGAATTTTCTTTTTATTTTTCTTTGCAGTTTTTCAATAAATTTAAATAAGTTTCTTAATAAATTTAAATAAGTGTTTTAATAAATTTAAGTAAATTTACATGTATTTTCATTTATATTTAATTATCAATAAATTTTTTTAAAATTATTTGCCCTAGTTGTCCATTTTATTTTCTCATGCATTTCAGTCGATTTTTGTATAGAAATTTGACCGGCGTAGAAGCAAAATGCGAAACAATCATACATATATTATGTCGTTTGCACATTTGTCTGTATGTTTGCGAAAGCAAATGTTCTACAAAAGCATATTTCTATACTTAAACAAAATTATTTGAACCATCGTATATTTCTTACATGCATAACCAAACCATACTTAAGACAACGCCACGAAAGTGTCAATAGTGGTGTTGGTGGTAAGCACATAAAAAGTCACAATGTGAACGCAGGTTCGAATCTCGACGGACTTAGTCTTTAATTTTTGCATTTTAACATCGTAATACTATACTAATAAATATTTTTCTTACTAATAGAAATTAAATTTATCACAGCAATATACCTAATATATGTACATATACATAATATTGCTGTGATAAATTTAATTTCTATTAGTACGAAAAATATTTATTAGTATAGTATACGATGTTAAAAGGCATACATCTTTCTATCCTATCTTGTGTATCTGCACATGCTCATATGAATGTATGTATACGCATGTGCGCGTTCAGAAATTCAAAGAATTCGCACAAAAAAAAGAGAGACGAAAGAAATAAAGTCACATAAAATAGTTGAGAATTCGCAAAAATGAAAGACAAACGAAAGAAAAATAATGCGCAAGCATACATAAGCGTACTGTACTTATTGACCGCATTATTTTTGCGTAAAACCTTGGAATTTATTCATTAAAATCACCACTCAGAAGTCGTTTTATCCGTTGTAAGCGAGCGATTTTCGACATCATTTCTAATATGCCACAACACAATATTAGAAATGAAGTTCATAAACCTCACGCTGTCAGATAAAACGATATACCTCGTCATCGCGGGTCGATTTCCAAAAAATTTAAATGAAGACTAACTACAGAAATGATCCTGTAAAGTATAGCCTTAATTTTTCAACGGCCAACGCAGAGTATTTCAACCAAAATATACGCAAAATAGTTGAGAATTCGCAGAAATGAAAGACAAACGAAAGAAAAAGAAGCATAACTTCAATAATGCACAAGCATACAAACATACATATGCGCAGCAGCAGCAAGGAAAGAGGTAACAATCGGCGATCCATTGTATATTTCTTTCATGCATAACCAAACCATAATTAGGACAACGCAATACAAGTGTCAATGGTGGTGTTGGTGGTAAGCGCTTGAAAAGTTACGACGAGCACGTAGGTTCGAATCCCAACAGAATTTATTTTTAATTGAATATGTCACCAACCAAAAATTGAAACATTGTTCTACAAAAACAACAACAGCATAAGCATGGCAACATTGTGTTGTTGGTAGAAAAGCCGAGCTGTGCCGAAAGAAACGAACAAACGATCGCCGATTGTCACCGCTTCGCTTGCTGCTCGAACATCTTCGCAGACATGTAAATAATAATGAAATCAGCACAACGGCTTAAGAATGAATGATATAATTTAATGATATAAAAAAGAACGATATTATATGTTTAGGTTTGTTTACATATATGTATATTACTTGCTTAGATACAATTGCTTTGTTTTAAGATAAGGTTGTTGTGGTATTCAAACTCAATGTTGTTCTGATACTTGTTTGTTTAGTATTGTTTGTTGTAGTGATAGTGCATTTCAATTGTTCGAACTCAAGGTTGCTTTGATGCATTCTGTTTACTGAAACAAAAGGTTGTTTTAATGTTTGTTACTATTATAAGGAATACGTTCCTTAACTCGTGCGAGCAACGAATTACATTACATTTCATATTTAATTACAGCGCAATGCAACAGCCATACATTGCTGCAGCGGCGGTGCGCTGCGCAACTCCAGCGTGCCACAAACATATTAAGTACGAACAGACGCATTAAATGTGGCGTGGTGGATGTGTCATGCCGCTGTTGTTGCCAAATACACGTATCAGTTATGATGTGCATGGCTCCGTTTTATGCCCGCTCATGCTACCGCAGAAACGTCAGAAGGATTTGTTTTGCAAGCAACAGCGCCTTTAAGCTGAGCGCAGGCGTGCGGAAAATGTTGCGGAAAAATTATTAAATTTTGGCAAAAACTTCGCTGAAATGAGGAAATTTGTAGTCGAAATGTGCATTAGGTGAAATAAAATAAAACAAAAAGTTAAAAATTATAAAAAGTATAAAACAATTGACTAAATAAGCACGTTAAGCACCTCGCGGTTGAAATTTATTCGAAAGCAATTTTATTTAATTTTGTTTTTTATTTTGAAATATGAACCTCGAAGCAAGAAAATACGTTAAATTTGACACCACCGAATCTATAAGACCTTTCACAAATATAAATGATTAGTTACCAGCACTTTATTCCAATAGTTCAGCACTGATTGAATCTAACTTTCCTCAGAGATTGTATTATTGTCTTAGATCGCGTGCTAAATTTCGCTAAGATATCTCATCAAATTAAAAAGTCATTCATGTAAGTATTCTGATCTTTCAGTGATTACGACAAATGAGCAGATTCTTCAAGCAAAATGAAAATGCGCCAAATTTCATATCCATATTTCGAAAGTGGAGGACTAGTATATTCGTCCAGCAGAAAAGAAAATATAACAACCGTGGCTGAGAGTGTACACGAAGACCGTGGAACGTCGTTTCGGCGTAAAGTCTAATGTCTATGCGAACAATCCCGATTCGATTCAGGCCTTCGAGCAAAACATCACACATGCTATTTTCCAGTTACTAGGCGAAATGCTCAAACAAGTCACCGAATATTGAACCCAAGGGATGGATCATCTGACATGTAGCCGTGGCTGATATTTGAGAGGCATAATCCCAAAACAATAAATGTGGGGGAATGATCTTTCGAGTGATAATAAACACCACTCACTAAATTTGAAGTTTCTGATTCGACGAAATGATTCCTGGTTTCAGATCACAAAGCCATCAGGAAAGTTCTCTGATCGCCATTCACTTGGGAGTGGCCAGAAACGATTCTTTTACACATGGCTCAAGCAGCTCACTACTTCCGGTCTTTGACCAAGTATCCTCTGGGTAGCCTAAGAACATCCGTTCGAAGGCGAGCTAATGTAAGAAGGTGAAACATCCCCTACATAGGGTTGTGCGCTGGGTTTGGGACCCGCCACATAAAAAACACCCCCAATGAAAAAGAAAACACA
Organism: Bactrocera neohumeralis; assembly: GCF_024586455.1. Lineage (NCBI taxonomy): Eukaryota > Metazoa > Arthropoda > Insecta > Diptera > Tephritidae > Bactrocera > Bactrocera neohumeralis. Next base: position 57,070,182 of record NC_065921.1, read on the forward strand.
GCCTCGGATGAGAGACCCCCCTTTTGATGACGACCATGGCAAACGAAATAAGGACTACGAATTGAGGGCATGCACCTGGAATGTCCGGTCCCTTAATTGGGAAGGTGCTGCTGCCCAGCTGGTTGATGTCCTCGCAAAAATAAAGGCTGACATCACCGCCGTCCAAGAAATGCGATGGACGGGACAAGGACAGAGACGAGTAGGTCCTTGTGACATTTACTACAGTGGCCATATAATGGAGCGCAAGTTTGGTGTTGGATCCGTCGCCGAGTACTATCACTCACTCCAGGGAATGAACGTCTAGCCACAATCCGCATCAAAGCGAGGTTCTTCAACATATCGCTGATTTGCCCCCACGCCCCGACGGAAGAGAAGGACGATGTGACCAAAGATGCCTTCTATGAGCGCTTGGAGCGCGGCTATGAGAGCTGCCCCCGCCACGATGTCAAAATCGTGCTTGGCGACTTTAACGCCAGGGTGGGCAAAGAAGGTATATTTGGCACTACGGTCGGTAAATTCAGCCTCCACGACGAAACATCCCCAAATGGGTTGAGGCTGGTTGACTTCGCCGGGGCCCGAAATATGGTTATCTGTAGTACTAGATTCCAGCATAAGAAGATTCATCAAGCTACCTGGCTGTCTCCGGATCGAAAAACTACCAACCAGATCGGTCTTGTTGCGATAGACGGAAGACACGTTTCCAGTGTTTTAGATGTGCGTGCGCTCCGAGGCCCTAACATCGACTCGGACCACTATCTTGTTGCAGCCAAGATTCGCACCCGCCTCTGTGCAGCAAAAAGCGCACGCCAACAAACACAAGGAAGGTTCGACGTCGAGAAGCTGCAATCACAACAGACAGCCGAACGATTCTCTACTCGGCTTGCACTCCTGCTTTCTGAGAGCACTCGTCAACAACTCGGTATAAGGGAACTGTGGGGCGGCATTTCAAATTCCTTACGTACAGCTGCAACCGAAACCATTGGTTTTCGGAAAGTGCAAAAGAACAGCTGGTACGACGAGGAGTGCCGTGTCGCAGCGGAGAGAAAACAGGCTGCCTACCTCGCAACGTTGCGATCGACCACTACACGTGCGGGATGGGATAGATACCGAGAGTTGAAGAGGGAAGCGAGACGCATTTGCAGACAGAAAAAGAAAGAGGCCGAAATGCGTGAGTACGAAGAGCTTGATAAGCTGGCTGACAGGGGTAATGCTCGAAAATTCTACGAAAAAATGAAGCGACTTACCGAAGGTTACAAGACCGGAGCATACTCTTGTAGAACCCCCAAAGGTGATCTAGTTACTGAAGCCCAGAGCATAGTTAAATTATGGAGGGAACACTTCTCCAGCCTGCTGAATGGCAGTGAACGCACAACGCCAGGAGAAGGAGAACCCGATTCCCCAATAGATGACGATGGAGCAGACGTTCCATTACCCGACCATGAAGAAGTTCGAATAGCAATTGCCCGCCTGAAGAACAACAAAGCGGCAGGGGCCGACGGATTGCCGGCCGAGCTATTCAAACACCGCGGCGAAGAACTAATAGGGAGCATGCATCAGCTTCTTCGTAAAATATGGTCGGACGAAAGCATGTCCAACGATTGGAATTTAAGTGTGCTATGCCCAATCCATAAAAAAGGAGACCCAACAATCTGCGCCAACTACCGTGCGACTAGCCTCCTCAACATCGCATATAAGGTTCTATCGAGCGTATTGTGTGAAAGATTAAAGCCCACCGTCAACAAACTGATTGGACCTTATCTGTGTGGCTTCATACCTGGAAAATCAACAACCGACCAGATATTCACCATGCGCCAAATCTTGGAAAAGTCCCGTGAAAGAAGAATCGACACACACCACCTCTTCGTCGATTTCAAAGCTGCTTTCGACAGCATGAAAAGGAGCTGCCTTTATGCCGCGATGTCTGAATTTGGTATCCCCGCAAAACTAATACGGCTGTGTAAACTGACGTTGAGCAACACGAAAAGCTCCGTCAGGATCGGGAAGGACCTCTCCGAGCCGTTCGATACCAAACGAGGTTTCAGACAAGGCGACTCCCTATCGTGCGATTTCTTCAACCTGCTTCTGGAGAAAATAGTTCGAGCTGCAGAACTAGATAGAGAAGGTACCATCTTCTATAAGAGTGTACAGCTGCTGGCGTATGCCGATGATATTGATATCATCGGCCTCAACACCCGCGCCGTTAGTTCTGCTTTCTCCAGGCTGGACAAGGAAGCACAGAAAATGGGTCTGGCAGTGAACGAGGGCAAGACGAAATATTTCCTGTCATCAAACAAACAGTCGCCGCACTCGCGACTTGGCTCTCACGTCACTGTTGACAGTCATAACTTTGAAGTTGTAGATAATTTAGTCTATTTGGAACCAGCATTAACACCACCAACAATGTCAGCCTGGAAATCCAACGCAGGATTGCTCTTGCCAACAGGTGCTACTTCGGACTGAGTAGGAAATTGAAAAGTAAACTCCTCTCTCGACGAGCAAAAGCTAAACTCTATAAGTCGCTCATAATTCCCGTCCTGCTGTATAGTGCAGAGGCTTGGGCGATGACAACAACCGATGAGTCGACGTTACGAGTTTTCGAGAGAAAAATTCTGCGAAAGATTTATGGTCCTTTGCGCATTGGCCACGGCGAATATCGCACGAGATATACGACGACATTGACATAGTTCAGCGAATTAAAAGACAGCGGCTACGCTGGCTAGGTCATGTTGTCCGGATGGATGAAAACAATCCAGCTCTGAAAGTATTCGACGCAGTACCCGCCGGGGGAAGCAGATGAAGAGGAAGATCTCCACTCCGTTGGAAGGACCAAGTGGAGAGGGACCTGGCTTCGTTTGGAATATCCAATTGGCGGCACGTAGCGAAAAGAAGAAACGACTGGCGCGCTGTTGTTAACTCGGCTGTAATCGCGTAAGCGGTGTCTACGCCAATTAAGAAGAAGAAGAAGATTGGAATACTCCCTGGTCACAAAATGGTGCCACACACGCCTACAGAATGGAACTAATAGATCGAAAGGTCTGCAGGAAATGACAAGAGCAAAGCACTCTTCTGCTTTTGTGCCGCAGTAGTAATACACATCAAGAATTTGTGGGCTCCACGGTGTGAGACTCCACGATATGAGACGTTGAAACAGGAATCGTAAGTAAGGCCATAGCAGCTAAAAGAACTAGAGAACCAATACGCGGGAAACTGAAGACCCTACTAGACGCGAGCACACATGAAATAACCAAACAAATTCAGCCGATTTGAACAAAATAATAGTAGTACGCTTATTAAACTCTTCCAGAGACAGCAAAGATTCTTAATTAACAAAATGGTTCACTAAAGTTCAATAGTAAGAATTATTAATTAATTATTAATATTAAAATTTATCAGATAAGAACTGCGCAAACTCAGTCCGAAGTAATATCTTCAAACACGAGAAAATAATAATCAAGGTCTTTCACTGCACAACAAAGACTTGAGATGCTCGGAACATGTAGTTTACAAGAACTTCAAAAAAAAGTCTGTTGTGCAAACCATAAGCCATTTCTTTAACAGAAAACCGTTCTTATCTCGAGAAGTATATACTAAGAAGTTTCACGCTCAGTATGCACTATAGTGAGCCAACGGTAATGGTTTCTCATTCATTCAATTCTTCAGTTTGGTGAACTCGATATTTTACAAAAGGACACCCTCGAAAACAGATTATTCCAAAAACTCTCCTCAGTGTAGAAGTTATTAATCAATGCAGTTATGCCCTTAACAAAAGTCTAAACTATTTTTTGTTTGAAACCCGGTCTCATTAAAACATTGGATCCATTAACTAAAGATTACGTGAAAGTAATTTCAACTTTAACTGAAAAACCACTGTCGAAATTAAAAATATTTTAATTACACCGGAATTAATTTAAAACATCCGCAGAGATGCCAACAAAAGAGCTGCCAATAACGCACTTACTAATTTATTCATTACGAAAAAGGCAATTCATCAAAGCGATAAATGAATGTACAATGAATATAGTGAAACAGCAAGTTGCCACATGCCACAGTATGCTGCATGCAACAAGCGCCGCATGAATTCATAAATTCTTATGCATGATGCATGGCGATGTCGTGAGATGCTGGTAAAGTCAATGAAGGACGACAAACAAAATATGCGCCAAAGAAATATAGGAGTGAGCAAGGTGCAGAGACGAGCCGAAGCAGTCAATGTGTGAAGCAAGAGCGGAGGCTATGTCGGCATGGTGCTGCTTAATGAAAATCTAATTGCCAACGGTGAACACTCGCCGCTCGCAGGCAAATGGAAACGCTAAAAGTTTAGAGACGCGGGAAAAGCATGAAAATTTCGAAAATCTCCGATTTTGAAAATTAGCAGTTCATTAGGAAGGGGGCCAGACGCATACCCCGTGATATAAATATTTCGTGGAAATACTTTTTTTGTTAAAGTTATTGAAGGTTGAAATTTAGAGGACGATAAAATTGTAAAATTATTTTCTTATAAACTACTGAAGATAAATCGATGAAATTTTCTGAAGTCAAAGAAAAATGTTCGTGTTATAGTATGAATATTCTTTCATGGTCCTTTTGTTTAAGTAATAATATTTTACATAATTTTTTGTTAAACAATTGAAATTTGTAATTGTTCTTCACGCTAAAAAAATTGAAAAGTATGTAAAACAACGCGGAAAGTATTCACCTTTAATAATCCGCAAAAAAAATTTTGTTCATTCATAGCATTCCAAAGATATTGAATTTTTTGTCCCTCTACCGCTCTTAAAACGTATGGAGCATCGATCGTTGCACAGTAGGGTGGGTCGATTCCGGACTTTTTTCGATTCGGGATTTCTAATAGTGCGGAAAAGTTGCCTTAGTACTTCCTGATTCCAATGCAACTTGTTTGTTTGTTGTTTTGTTTTGAGATCGGATTGCATCTTCAACCCCAACTCCGGCCTTGAAATTTCGGAAATTCGCCTAAAATCGTGAAATTGTCTACCTAGCGCCTGAAATACGCATCTCATGGCAAAATAAAACAAAAGTTATTTGTCACGTCATTTGCTACTGAAATAGTATGTGTGATCATGGCCGTAGGACGAACCGTTCCCGATATACGAGCTAAAAGGCGGCGCGCCACAGCGTAAGGTGAAAATTGTTGCAGCTCTCAGCTAACCTGAATTGGTCACCCAGAACCCACCGCGTGGAGGTGGCTGCTCTTCGGGTTCCTCCCAATAACAGCTTCTGATATTTTATAGAGATAAGCTTGGTCTGTGCTAAGTTGGGTCGGATTAATAACCTCAGAAGGTAATTGGCAGGATGGAAAACTTTCAAATTTGACAACAGGCAACTTCTCACAATCAGGGAGCAGTTTACCTATGTCGCCAGAGAATGTATTTGGACTCTTTGAGACACCATCTATGTGTTCGAAAAGAGCACGAAATGGAAGTTCGTTGAAATGTAGAAGACAAACAACCCACTGTAATCGCCTACCTATTCTTTCTTCTAGTTTCCGAATGATTCCACCTTTCCAACCTGTGTTCGTGTTGGTTCCATCAGCACCGACAACTTCTGGATGTCCACATCAACTGAATTGTCTTGTAAATGTTGCCATATAGCTTGCGTCTCATCCTCAGCTCCCGGAAGGACCCGGAAGGAGAGGTGACGTGGCCAACGTAATGACCACCAGGTTCCGCTATAAGAGAAATATGTTCCTCTTCGACAGTGTGGTGGTAGTCTTCGCTGACTTGTGTAAGTGTATTGTCTTTGCGGCCGTCAAAATACAGCTCATATACAGAGTCAATACTTTCGGTGTTTTGGAGCTTAACTCCAACACTTTTTTTTGCCCAACTAATCTTGCATTTGTCAGTGGCAAAGCTAGCCTGATCCTCTGTTATCAAACATGCTTTTTGGCATCCAGAAAAGCAGATGAAACAATCAAGGCCGCTGCTCTATCACTTACTCCAAATCTTTGGGCAGCTAAAGCAGTGTGTTCTAAGACTAGTGTGTTTTGTTTGGTTTTAGAGGATGGAAGAGAAAATTCATCATCAGCATCGTTTTTGGAAGAATCCATGTGCGACGCACCTACACTGTTGTCGTCTGTATGAGAGTCTGGCTGATCTGAATGGTCACGTGTTCTAGCTGATACTTTTCTGGTAAGTGCTGATGTTGAATGACGTTTTGAAAGCTTTTCTTTACGTTCATTTTTCTTTGTAAACTTTTTTGTTTCGGGTAGATCAACACTTCCAATGCGACCAATTCTTCTGGTTCTCTGGTCCAAGAGAAATGGTTGTTCATTGATAGGAACTTTCCTTTCCTTTGGACAAGTGCAAGAAGAAAAATAAATGCATTTACAAGCAGCGATGTCAAATAATTTTCCGGCAGAAGAGACAAAGTCGTCTCTTTTAGAGCTCAAACCTATTGGGTTCCTTAAAAACATTTGTTTAAGAGTCAGAAATTTCTTATGGTATATGGTGAGCATTTGTACAACTCTGGTGTGTGAAACTATCGGAATAAATGACTTTTTGAAAGTATTTTCAACCTTTTTTGCAACTATTTCAGTAACCTCTTTACTCCTAGGTTCATAGTTGTCGCCTCGGAGTCGCCCTATACGAAATCTTTCAAACTGATAACACAAAAGAACATCCTGGTAAGTAGGTAACTGGGACTCAGAGAGATTGTACGGATATATGCCAAACACAGGACATTTCTGTCTAAATTTAAATTTAGATACAGTCATTTTGAGTTCTGCTTAGAGAATATAAGTGATAGCACTAGGCGAAATCGACGACAAGAGTGAAAGAACTCGATGAAAAAATATTTATGTGGAGACCAGTCCGAACGTGTCGTATGGCGCAGGGAAATTAATGTAAGTAATAAAACTCGGCGAAATCACCGACAAGAGTGAAGGAACTCGATGAAAAAATATTTGTGTGGAGACCTATCCGAACGTGTCCTTTGGCGTAGGTGAATGAATGTGAGTGATAGCACTCGGCGAAATCAACGCGCCGCATTATCGCTCGTATCTCGGGAACGGTTCGTCCTACGGCCATAATCACCATTTCGGTAGCAAATGACGTGACAAATAACTTTTGTTTTGTACATTTTGCCATGAGATGCATATTTCAGGTGCTATTAGAAATCCCGAATCGAAAAAAGTCCGGAATCGACCCACCCTATTGCACAGTGCGCTCGTAAGCTCCCGGCATCTGTGCCGAAAGAAAAGCATAAGCGCAACGATCGCATATTGCGCATGATAATAGAAGTGGATAAAATCAATAAAAATTTAATTGGATTTCTACTTAATGACAGTTTTTTCAATATTTACCGCTTCCAATTTCAAGGATTTCAGTCTGATGAACATCGGAATCTGATTTCACTCGAACCTCAAAATATGCAGGCTTACGAAATGGGGCCCACATCGACAACTGAAGTCGATAACACCTATAACAAACTAGTGAGATCTGTGCTTCCCGACAGTTCCCTCAAGATTTAAGAAACCTATTTCGAAGATTTCAGTGACCCAGGCGACCGATATCTGAAATCACTTTAGAGAAAGAGCTTTTCTAAGTTTTTCTTAAATGACTACTGATTTATCTCTTTATCAGTTTGCTACATGGCACACATGACAGCCTTCCGCATCACCATCAATTCCGCTGGCTGTACACGCAATTACAACAACAAAATTTGTAAGAAAAAAACAGCGTGATTCCATGATAAATTGTAAGCAAAAATGCAGCTGCTGTGCGAGCTGAAAATGTGGCGATAAGCAAGAAATAGTTAGACCGAAGCGTATCGAGACATACATAACGCGGTGATTCTGAGTTTGCTGAAAAACAGTAATTCAAACTACCTTTTCTGCTTGGCTGCGGCAGAGCTCAATCAATCGAATCGTCTGCTTTACCGTCGCCTATCTGTTTTCCAGCTTTTCATAATCAAATATCGTTGACCGTTTCTCCAACAATGATTGGATATAGTTTTTTGGTTTTATACTCTGATCAGGGTATATTAAGTTTGTCACGAAGTTTGTAACACTCAGAAGGAAGGGTCGGAGACCTTATAAAGTATATATTTAAATTATCAGTATGTCGAGCTGAGTCGATTTAGCCATGTCCGTCTGTCTGTCTGCCTGTCCGTCTGTCTGTATATATACGAACTAGTCCCTCAGTTTTTAAGATATCGTTTTGAATTTTTTCCAACGTCATTTTCTTTTAAGAAATTTGTCGGAAATGCCGATATCGGACCACTATAGCATATAGCTGCCATACAAACCGATCGATCGGAATCAAGGGCTTGTATGGAAAACTTTCGCATTTGACGTGGTATTTTCACGAACTTCGGCATGGATTACTGCATAAGGTTACAATATAATCTCCAAAAAAATTGTTCAGAACGGATTACTATAGCATATAGCTTCCATACAAACTGAACACATAGTTACTAACAGAAATGTACTTGTGAAGGGTATTTAGCTTCGGTGCAACCGAAGTTAACGTTTTTGCTTGTTTTATTTGCATTTCGTTGCAACGCAGCGCATTCTTGTGGCCCAACCACATTACCTCCGATTCTTCTACTATTAGAAACGCGTTGAGCTCTGTCTTGTATATATGGTCTGGTGTAGGTGTGTGTGTGCAAAATGAGCGGAATGATAAAATGACATGGCAGCAGTCCGTTGACAGCCTCAATCGAGGTAGCGCTGTTAGTTATCATGGCGACAGTTGTTGTTGCTTTTTCCGATATTCTGGCAAGTGTCACTCAAGTGTTTGTGTGGCGCATGAATATAATGAGTAATACGCCAAAAATGCGTAGCAAAGCACTTAAGAATGTATTTGTGCGTTCGAGAAGAAAAAACACGCCCACACACATACGCATATATACGAGTATATGCGCCAGCACGTGCTTTTAATACGGCACTGCATGCAGCAGTGCTTATTCACATCTCGCTGCCTCAGCTGCTTACCTACGCCAACTACAACTCACCGCGCTACCTAACCACTACTTGCTGCCCACTTCTCTTTCTCTCTGATCACTACCCACTTTACGCCAAACACTTAAACACGTTACTTTCTTATCTGACTCTCATCATCCTTTCACTCACTTGAGCAGCTCAAGCACCATAGTAGTGCAAAAACACACATAAACACTCAACAACAACACAAACAACAAACCAGCGGGGGCTCACCGAAGATGAACTCTCATAGTGTTGTTTACTATCAACACCTACTATAGCGCACACGCACTTACCAATGCATACATGCATGCATATATAATATACAGACATACATATATATAAGGATTCAAATGCTCATTAATGAACCAAGAGCGCTGTGAAGCCGCGTGAAATACTCTTCATGTACGCTCGTGCTAAAGTGTCAATCGTTCGTATCTGAAAACTGCAGAATGTCAGTGCGAGATATATAAAGGTTATGCCAAGAAGTGCAATAATTAACAAAAAATTAAAACAAGAAAAAACGTTTACTTCGGTTGCACCGAAACTAGATACCTTTCGTGGGTGCATTTATGTTAGTAACTATGTATTCAGTTTGTATGGAAGCTATATGCTATAATAATCCGTTCTAAACAATTTTTTTGGAGATTATATTGTTACCCTAATCAGTAATCCGGCAAATGCGAAAGTTTTCCATACAAACCCGTGATTCCGATCGTTCGGTTTGTATGGCAGCTATATGCTATAGTTAACAGATCTGAACAATTTATTCGGAGATTACATTATTCCTTTAGAAAATAACCAGTGCCAACTTTTGTGAAAATACATTGTGAAATGTGAAAGTTTTCCATACAAGAACTTGATTCCGATCGTTCAGTTTGTATGGCAGCTATATGTTATCTTCTTCTTAATTGACGTAGACACCGCTTACGCGATTATAGCCGAGTTAACAACAGCGCGCCAGTCGTTTCTCCTTTTCGCTACGTGGCGCCAATTGGATATTCCAAGCGTAGCCAGGTCTTTCTCCACTTGGTACTTCCAACGGAGTGGAGGTCTTCCTCTTCCTCTGCTTCCCCCGGCGGGTACAGCGTCGAATACTTTCAGAGCTGGAGTGTTTTCGTCCATTCGGACAACATGACCTAGCCAGCGTAGCCGCTGTCTTTTAATTCGCTGAACTATGTCAATGTCGTCGTATATCTCGTACAGCTCATCGTTCCATCGAATGCGATATTCGCCGTGGCCAATGCGCAAAGGACCATAAATCTTTCGCAGAACTTTTATATCGAAAACTCGCAACGTCGACTCATCAGTTGTTGACATCGTCCAAGCCTCTGCACCATATAGCAGGACGGGAATTATGAGCGACTTATAGAGTTTGGCTTTTGTTTGTCGAGAGAGGACTTTACTTTTCAATTGCCTACTCAGTCCGAAGTAGCACCTGTTGGCAAGAGTTATCCTTCGTTGGATTTCCAGGCTGACATTGTTGGTGGTGTTAATGCTGGTTCCTAAATAGACGAAATTATCTACAACTTCAAAGTTATGACTGTCAACAGTGACGTGAGTGCCAAGTCGCGAGTGCGACGACTGTTTGTTTGATGACAGGAGATATTTCGTCTTGCCCTCGTTCACTGCCAGACCCATTTGTTTTGCTTCCTTGCCTAGTCTGGAGAAAGCAGAACTAACGGCGCGGGTGTTAAGGCCGATGATATCAATATCATCAGCATACGCCAGCAGCTGTAGCTATATGTTATAGTTGTCCGATATACAGACAGACGGACAGATGGACAGACAGACAGACAGACGGGCATGGCTAAATCGACTCACATACTGATCATTTCTATATATACTTTATAGGGTCCCCGACTCTTCCTTCTGGGTGTTACAAACTTCTTGACAAACTTAATATACCCTGTTCAGGGTATAATAAGAAAATTGTTAACTTTGGCTCCACTGAAGCTATGAAGCCCTTCAAAAATGCAAAGGATTCCGTACAAGAACTTTGATCGGGCAGTTTGTAGGGCAGCTATAAGCTATAGTGGTTGGATATAAGCAATTCATTCGGATTTCTTATCTCCGTTATTTAATACCTTAAAGTACTCAATTACTGGTGCGTATACGCAACATATAGTTATTGCATCTTAAAATTGGTAAAACTACCGCGTATGAGCAACACGAATTAAAAACGGCAATGCAATTGAATGAATTAGCACAAAATTCAGTCAGAATCAGAAACTATTTACGAACAGAAATGAACTATTTTAAGAATTCTAAGAGATCCACCTGAAGTATAAAACCGATACCAAACTAAATTTAAACCATTAATAACAGACCCCTCGGAGAAATAAACTTATTATAAACCGTAAAACAAAATTTAATTTTCATCTGGTTCGTAAGAAGTATTTTATAGATATGGTCACAGCTACATAGAGACTAGTTCACAAATTAAACACGAATGAATAATAGTTATATATGCTTGAAGGTCCAAACACTAGTTTAATTCACAAATAACGTTTAATAAGCTAGCTCCCAATTAGTTCCATAAAGTCTAGTTCACAATATAGCCAACGAAGTAAAAATTTATTCAAGTCTAACAACTAGTTTATTTTCAACATATTTGAATATAATATTTTATAAACAAGTTGTCAACTAGTTCCGTACAGCCTAGTTTACAAAATATACATTACTTAAAAGAACAAAATAGTTTATTAATAATGTTAGAAAAACTGCTTTATTTTCATGTCATTTGCAACTAGCACTAACAAATTAATTTATTTTCAACATATTTGAATACAATATAACATATATAGACCAGTTTACAACTAGTTATGTAAAGCCTGGTTTACAAAATATACAATACAAGAACAAAGTCGATTATGATTAAAAGTCTAAAAACTGGTTTATTTCCATCCTATTGACAACAAGTTTTTTATAAGCCAGTTAAGAACTAGTTCCATGTAAGCAAATTAAAGCAAAAGTACAAAATAGTTATTCTATTCGTAGTCTAAGCCAACAACAACAACCCACTCAGTCCACGCAAACCTCATATGGGCACTTATTTGTACGCAAGTATCAGCTTGAGGGTAGGGACATCATTACTATAATTATTGTAATCGAGTGCATGCGAAAACAACAACAACCACTTACATATACTCGTATGTACTCAAGCACAGATATACATTTATTATCAGCGTGATTCCCCGGCATATCGAATATATCCTTGCCAGCAACTTAATGTGCAACAACAACAAGCACATATAGTGGTTGAAAAATTCATTTTCTCAAACGCTTAGTATTGGTTTGTAAGTCGTTTCTACTAACAGGGTATTTGCAAGGAGAGGTGAAAGTTCAAAGTGTTAAAGTTAATTAGCAAAATCAATTTAATTGTGCTTCTTCCTTTCCACTCTCATTTGGCGAATGCAACATTTTACACTAATTTGCGATAATTAAACGATTGCTTTTGCGGTAAGTGTGTGCAATAAATTTCAATCAATATTAGTGAACAGTTAAGAGTGAGTGAGAATTGTCGGTTGAAAAAACTTGCAACTGGAGTCGAATACATGAAGATTTGCAAAAATTAATTTCTGTGGGCAATTCCGTGAGACATGAGTTTGTGGAGGCACTTTCAACAGTTATTTTGTTTATGGGAGGCCAGCAAATAAACAAAAGCTTTAACAAAATATCAAATATTTTAAAGTAGACTTCGTAAAAGGTAAAGTAAAAGTTAATTTTTTTTTGTTAAAGCTTTTAAGGAACATGTTTCAAAATCTTTTTAAAAGCAAACTTTAAAGATTTAGTTATAACAATTTTAACAAAAGCCTTTAAAAAGAACAATTTTTTAATCGATATTGACACAAATGCTTTCATAAACACCCTCGGAAATGCTTTCAAAGAGCATTCTACGGTAACTTTCCAAAGAGTGTTCATATATTTTTTACGATAGTTCTCAGAAAGCTTTCTAAAAAGTTTCCATAAAACTTAGCAAAACGCTTTCAAAAATATTTCTCAAAGAATTGACACAAAAATCTTTAAAAAAAATTTTAAAACATTTTTCACAACAGTTTCATAAAAGCACTCAAAAGTCTTTCCTAAAAACTTGCGAAAGCATCCACCAAAAAATCTTAAAAAAAAGTGTTCACATATTCGTCACACAAGCTTCCAAAAGCGACACGAAAACTTTCACAAAAGCTTCTATGGTAACTTTCCAAACACCTTTCACAAAATCTTACAATAATTTCATAGCTTGTTAAAACTGAGACCTTGTAATTAAATACCTTAAAAAAGAGAAAATTACTCGCCTAGAGTATATTAAGAAATCTTCCCAAAAATGTTGATAGATTTCCTTTAAACATATTGCTTAAAGTTTAACAATAATAACTTCTCCCATTTCCTCTCTTATTACCTCCAAACCGATATTTAATGACAGCAAAATTCAGAAACTAACAGCTGCTTTACTAGGGCAGGTTACAGGTCAATGTCTTCTACGTCAAGCGCTCTTTGCAACTCTTCCTTATTATCTCAACACTTCGCTCCAGTTTGTGTAACCGCTTTAGCCAATTGAACTTCCAAGGTCTGCCGACTGTCGGTGCAATGAAACTGTCAGTTTTGTAAAGCGAAATTTATTTCTTAGCGGCACTTGCACGAATACTAACATACACACACACGGTCTATTTAATAGGTGAATAGATAAACGTGCGCTGCCACTTTTAGTGCAAGAATTTGTAACCCAAGCTCTAACTCCGTATAGTCCGCTATTCCACTATATAATATAGCTGAGGAGTAAGCGACGAAAAGTCAGCTACACCATGCATCAGCGGAGTAGTTTGAGTGAGCCAGCGCGGGCTTATTGCAATAAAATTAGGTTGTTCCTATATAGAATTAGTGACATCCATGAATTCAAATATGTTGTGGTGTCACTATCACAATAATAAATTTACTCAACTGTACTTTAACCAGTGAAAAAAAAACACGAACAAAAAGGCAGCACAGCTTTATTGCGTCTCATCGTGGCTGCAGTAAATTACTATTAATCTAGTAGTGTTAAGCACTTTTTGCTATTTGCCTTTGCCTTTAAGGGGCTATACTAGTGTGACACTTTCAAAAAAAAATTTTTTTTTTGCTATTTCGATAGTCTATATATTTAAAAATATCATGTGAAATCGGCGAGGTCGTATCTTAAATAGTTTTTAAATGGCAGCGTTCTTAACAGCGACGGCTCAGAGGTGCAAGCATATACATATAAGTGAAACTTTAAACGCGTTTTTCTCGAAACGACAATTTTTAAAATTGCTGACATTATAACTCAACGAGAAATTGACCGATCGACTTCAAATTAAAACAGGATATAGTTGAATACATTTGCTATACAATAGACTACGATCTTTTTGATTGGTTGAAAATTGTCAATTTGGCATTAAAAAAACGACCATTTTTTTCGTTAAAAAAGGATTTTTCAAAGATCGTAGTTCATTGTATAGAAAATATATTTAAGTTTAATAAACATTTTGAATTTTTTTGTTTCAGCTACTCAATCGACCCTAATCATGCCAGCAGTTGAGGCACTCTTTTTTTCGGCACTTCCGCAGACAGCACATAACTCCGTTATTTTTCAATATTTTTGTAAAAAAAAAAAAATTTAATATAGCTAAAAATATACTTTATTATGCCCATTGAACGTCGAAACATTCAATCCAGTACTTTCTTTTAAAAAAATTCACGAAAATCGCCTAATTTTTTATGCGTCACACTGGTATAGCCCCTCAAGCAAAAAACAAATAATTAATTGTTCTGCTTGTATTTTTAATACATGAGGAGCCTGAATGTAGGCTACAATTATTGGTATTAACAGCCTGAATGTCTGCTATAATATATTATAAGAAAAACAACAGACAACAGTTTACTACATACATATTTTTGAAAAATTTTTAAACATCTGAAATTTACTCTCATTAAGATTTCCTGCTTTAAATATTGGATTGCAATACATTCTATATATGACATTTATAAATTACAGACCTATCAGCATATCTTACTCATAAAAAATTTTGTATCAAATAATTCCACCAATTTTTCGGCGTCACCACTGCGTATACGTAATGCATCTTATAGAGAAAACGAATTGACGCTGCGTATGAGTAACCTGAGTCTCAGTACTCTGAGTACTTTTTTGATTGGTTGTTTAGTGTAAACGTCGTAAGACTGCCGATAAATTCACCACTGCGTATACGTAACATATCTTATAGACAGGCCGACTGACACTCCGTAAGAGTAACCTGAGTCACAGTCTTCTCAGCATTGGTTATTTACTGCCAATGTCATACTCGTACAGTCATCTAAAATTTTGGATCCCATTTTTCATAAATGATTTTTCAGCTGAGTTTAGACCTAATTTATACTTAAGTATAATATGTTTTTCCAGTTTTGTCTACCACTATATCCTTTCAGATAAACTTAAATGCCCTTTAATCAGAAGTCGATTTTTTGTAGCGGAGTATCAATTTTATTGCTTTGAATGCATCTGAATATTTAAAAAATGAAATAAAAATGTTTCCTTGCAGTTACTTTGATTAAATGCTCAGCCAAAGCGCATTTCGACCTGCAAGAAGTGACAAAAATATATGTCAATTTTAAATAATAGTTGAATTGAATTTACTAATAAATATATGAAACCAATTCAAAACTGTGACTTATAAAATACAAATGCATTTGATGCTCAGTGTTATAACGGTAAATACAATTTGAGTAGAAAGACATTTTGAGCAATAGCCGTACAACTCAGTAGAAGTCGTTAGCTGTAATTTTCATAATTATTACGAGAGGACTCATTGCTCAAAAATTTAATGCAGTTATAAATGGCACTGGAGGGTAATATATAACGATTGTAAGCTTCCAGAGAGAAATGAGCCTACAATAGAATTTACCTATATCGCCACCAAATAAATACTCGTATAAGGCCCGCGTGATTTTTTCCCACAAAGTTTTTCCAAAAAAGCTGAATCCATTCTAGAGATTCTGAAGGCTAATGCTAAATATTCTCATATTGCAAAAATATTTATTTATTTAAAGAATACATACTTTATGTAGTAGTATGTACAGTAGTAATATAACGCCTGTGATCGAATAGTAAACATATCGAAATATATTTCAAGCTAACTACATAACTAGCTACTAAAGCGCTATTTACTTTCAACTTTTTAAATACTAGCCAATCAAAGATTATGCATACAAAATTTAAGGACAAACGACATCCCCGTTTTCGAGTTTCTCAAGGGTAATGCTCAATATTCCGTTTTAAAAATATGTTTATGTACTTTGTTGCTCTATGTAATTTAAATAACTTTTATATATCAGAAAAACAACTCAAAGTGAGAGAAACATAGACAAATTGGTACCCTCAAAATATCATTTGAGTATATTTTTCTAAAAAAAAATTAAATATTTATAGAAATATATTTCAATTGAACACCAAATGGAACTTATTTACTATCTTTTAGAGCACTGTCTTCTTTTTATTCTTAATTGGCGTAGACACCGCCTACGCGACTATAGCCGAGTTAATAACAGCGCGCCAGTCGTTTCTTCTTTTCACTACGTAGCGCCATTTGGATATTTCAAGCGTAGCCAGGTCCTTCTCCGCTTGGTCCTTCCAACGGAGTGGAGGTCTTCCTCTTCCTCTGCTACCCCCGGCGGGTACTGCGTCGGATACTTTCAGAGCTGGAGTGGTTTCGTCCATCCGGACAACATGACCTAGCTAGCGTAGCCGCTGTCTTTTAATCCGCTGAACTACATATGCGCGGGTGTTGAGGCCGATGATATCGATATCATCGGCATACGCCAGGAGTTGTACACTCTTATAGAAGATGGTACCTTCTCTATTTAGTTCTGCGGCTTGAACTATTTTCTCCAAAAGCAGGTTGAAAAAGTCGCATGATAGGGAATCGCCTTGTCTGAAACCTCGTTTGGTATCGAACGGCTCGGAGAGGTCCTTCCCGATCCTGATGGAGTTTTTGGTGTTACTCAACGTCAGTTTACACAGCCGTATTAGTTTTGCGGGGATACCGAAAACAGACATCGCGGCATAAAGGCAGCTTCTTTTCGTGCTGTCGAAAGCAGCTTTGAAATCGACGAAGAGGTGGTGTGTGTCGATTCTTCTTTCACGGGTCTTTTCCAAGATTTGGCGCATGGTGAATATCTGGTCGGTTGTTGATTTTCTAGGTATGAAGCCACACAGATAAGGTCCAATCAGTTTGTTGACGGTGGGCTTTAATCTTTCACGCAATACGCTCAATAGAACCTCATACGCGATGTTGACGAGGCTAATCCCACGGTAGTTGGCGCAGATTGTGGGGTCTCCTTTTTTATGGATTGGGCATAGCACAATTAAATTCCAATCGTTGGGCATGCTTTCGTCCAACCATATTTTACAAAGAAGCTGATGCATGCACCTTATCAGTTCTTCGCCGCCGTGTTTGAATAGCTCGGCCGGCAATCCGTCGGCCCCCGCCGCTTTGTTGTTCTTCAGGCGGGCAATTGCTATTCGAACTTCTTCATGGTCGAGCAATGGAACGTCTGCTCTATCGTCATCGATTGGGGAATCGGGTTCTCCTTCTCCTTTCGTTGTGCGTTCATTGCCATTCAGCAGGCTGGAGAAGTGATCCCTCCACAATTTAAGTATGCTGTGGGCATCGGTCAGTAGATCACCTTTGGGGGTTCTATAAGAGTATGCTCCGGTCATGAAACCTTCTGTAAGCCGCCGCATTTTTTCGTAGAATTTCCGAGCATTACCCCTGTCGGCCAGCTTATCAAGCTTTTCGTACTCACGCATTTCAGCCTCTTTCTTCTTCTGTCTGCAAATGCGTCTCGCTTCCCTTTTCAATTCTCGGTATCTATCCCATCCCGCACGTGTAGTGGTCGATCGTAACGTTCCGAGGTAGGCAGCCTGTTTTCTCTCCGCTGCGACACGGCACTCCTCGTCGTACCAGCTGTTCTTTTGCACTTTCCGAAAACCAATGGCTTCGGTTGCAGCTGTACGTAAGGAATTTGAAATGCCGTCCCACAGTTCCCTTATACCGAGTTGTTGACGAGTGCTATCGGAGAGCAGGAATGCAAGCCGAGTAGAAAATCGTTCGGCTGTCTGTTGTGATTGCAGCTTCTCGACGTCGAACCTTCCTTGTGTTTGTTGGCGTGAGTTTTTTGCTGCACAAAGGCGGGTGCGAATCTTGGCTGCAACAAGATAGTGGTCCGAGTCGATGTTAGGGCCTCGGAGCGCACGCACATCTAAAACACTGGAAACGTGTCTTCCGTCTATCGCAACAAGACCGATCTGGTTGGTAGTTTTTCGATCCGGAGACAGCCAGGTAGCTTGATGAATCTTCTTATGCTGGAATCTAGTACTACAGATAACCATATTTCGGGCCCCGGCGAAGTCAACCAGCCTCAACCCATTTGGGGATGTTTCGCCGTGGAGGCTGAATTTACCGACCGTAGTGCCAAATATACCTTCTTTGCCCACCCTGGCGTTAAAGTCGCCAAGCACGATTTTGACATCATGGCGGGGGCAGCTCTCATAGCCGCGCTCCAAGCGCTCATAGAAGGCATCTTTTGTCACATCGTCCTTCTCTTCCGTCGGAGCGTGGGCACAAATCAGCGATATGTTGAAGAACCTTGCTTTGATGCGGATTGTGGCTAGACGTTCCTTCACTCGAGTGAGTGATAGTACTCGTCGACGGAGTCTCTCTCCCACCAAACTTACGCTCCTTTATATGGCCACTGTAGTAAATGCCACAAGGAGCTACTCGTTTCCGTCCTTGTCCCTTCCATCGCATTTCTTGGACGGCGGAGAGGTCAGCCTTTATTTTCACGAGGACATCAACCAGCTGGGCAATGGGACCCTCCCAATTAAGGGACCGGACATTCCAGGTACATGCCTTAATATCGTAGTCCTCATTTCGTTTGCCATCGTCGTCATAAAAAGGGGGTACTCTCATCCGAGGCCGTTGGTAATCTTTCATTTGGGGCACTTTTTTTTATTTGGCGGGTTGCAAGCCCAGCGCACAACCCTGTGAAGAAAGTGTTTCGCCTTTGCACTTTAGCTCGCCTTCAAACGGATGTTCTTAGGCTACCCAGAGGATACTTGGTCAAAAACCGGAACTCGTGAGCTGCTTGTGCCATGTATAAAAGAATCGTTTCAGGCCACTCCCAAGTGAATGGCGATCAGAGAACTTTCCTTACTTGCGTGAACTTCTACACATGACTCCATCCTCCTACAGCACTATCTACTTCTCATTTTAAAATAATGGGTTGTCAAAAAAGTCAAAAAGTCTTGCATTTTTATTGAATTTTTTTTTTATTGAAATTGAAATGAATTTTTGATGACTTATGCCCAGCTCTTGACCGATGCTACGGCTGCTACTATGTCGGTCCCTTTCGACCAATTCAGCGATTTTATCGCAATTTTCGACGACAGGCCTTCCGGAGCGTGGCGCATCTTCGACCACCTCTACACCAGAACGAAAACGTTGAAATCATCGTTGTGCGGTGGAAATGAAAACTGTATGGGGTCCATAAACTGCACAAATTTTATTGGCGGCTTCAGATGCATTTTTGCCTTTATCTTAGTAGTACTGTAAAATATGCCGTGTTTTCTTTTTATTTTGCTCCATGTTTGCGACGCTATAACTCACGAACGACTTAAAAGAAACGACAATCAATCAAACAATCAGCTAACACGTAGCCCGTGAAATGAGCTTTCCAGAAAGGTGACCCAGCGGCAACTAGCGAAAGTACCGCAAGACTTTTTTGACAACCAATATAAACCACCCAAAGATCTTGTACACAAAATCTCGCCAAAATCTGTTGAGCCGTTCTCAAGTTTAGGAAGGGTAGTGCTCAATATTCTCGCTTTATGAATGCTTTAATGCTATTTTTTTGGAACTATTATAATTTTTATATTCTATATCATATTTTTCAATCGAAATATATTTCAATTTAATCCTAAATATAACAAACTTACTTGCTACTAAATCACTATCTACTGTCTACTTTATAAAAATAAACCACTTTGGACTACACACACATAATCTAATTCTGATAATTGTAGGTTTACAAACGGGTTGATACTCGTCCGTAGCACTATCAACCATATTATATATAACAATTTATAGAACTTGTTTATTTTTCTAAGAAATATTATATGGTCCCTAAAAAGGAATAATGAAGAATTTCTACCCAATCTTTTCACATCGTATTGCCTCTTCAGAGAGCCGTTTGGCAAAACATTGTTGGAGATATTATGAGTCGCACTCATGTAAGTTTTCACGTACAAACACAGTTTTGATCAGAAATTCACTCTTCTCTTATTTATTTTATATATACAATCATGCTGCCTCATATTAACAATGCACTTATATGCTATGTATTCTTAATTGACTTTACTTGCTTTCTACTTTACTTTCTACCTTCATTACTTTGCTTTCTTTTATCATCGGTAACACATTTATTGTTAGTTCATCGCACTTCAGTTGCTATGCATCGCCTTAATAACTTTTAAATTATGTAATTATCGTATTTATGGCTCGTTACATTGTGAAACTACATATGTGTAGATTAGGGTGACTCAAAAAAAAAGTTTTTTTTTTTGATTGGTACTCCTCTCCAAACATGAGTTTTAATTGGAAAAACAGTAGGTTCCTAGACACGGGTGATTTTTTAAGAGCTCTAAGAAAGCAAAATCTCTCTTTATTTGAAACGTTAAACATGAGTTTTTAATTGTAACGGGAAGGTCCTCCTACATACAGTTTTCTATTATTTCTTATTATCTGATAGAAAAATTTATATCTCGCTTCCAACTACTTAGAAAATTATCTTGTTCCTTATATTTTGTAGGAAATTGAATGACCTAAAAAAAGGTCTGGTATGATTTTTTCGTAAACCTAACCGTTTAAAAGATATTAACAGTTAAAGTTTGATAATTTTTGGGAATTCAAATGATTTTTTTCGTTGAGTTGTAAAATTCATAAGAAATAAAAAATTTTCCCGTATTAACGGTTGAAATACCTTTCAAACGGTTGGGTTTACGAAAAAATCGCGGAGACCTTTTTTGTAGAGCATTCAATTTCCTAAAAAATTTAAGGAACAAGATATTTTTTCAAATAGTTGGAAGCGAGATATAAATTTTTCTATCTGATAATAAGAAAAAATAGAAAACGGTTTGTAGGAGGACCTTCCCGTTACAATTAAAAACTCATGTTTGGAGAGGCTTTCATAGAGGTGTCTAGGAACCTATTTTTCCGAGTACCAAACGAAAAAAAAAAATTTTTTTGAATCACCTTAGTGTAGATATGTATGTATACAAGGTGTTTTCCAAAGTAAAGATGGCTTAAAACAAAAACAGAATAAATGGGTTTCTCGGCAAAATCAATTTATTTTATTCAAAATAGTCTCCTTCTGCTTCAATACAGTTTTTTGCATGGTCCAAAAGCATGTCGAACGAGCGTTTAAGCTCGTTGGCCGGTATGGCCGCCAGTATGCCGGTGAAAGCCTTTTGAGTAGCCTCTACGTCTGCATAGCGCTTTCCTTTTATGGGCAAATGCATTTTTCCGAGTAAAAAAGAAGTCGCACTGTGCCATATCAGGTGAATACGGGGGTGGTTAACGGTTCAAATATGATTTTTGGTCTGATAATCGTAATAGAGGTACTCCGTAACTCGTACATATGAAAAAAATAAAAACTTAACAGCAAATTAAATGGCATTTTTTCACAGCCTATTACGTATAAATTAATATAAAAAAGGAACATTCTTATGACTGTCATAGTTTAGAAAATAACAGTCAGTATTTGGTTAACTTAAATATTACTCATCATATTCAGTATTCGTACAATTAATACACAAGCGTTTGCTACAAGCCATACACATGGGTTTTTTACATTCTAAGCATGTATGTGTTGTTTTTCTTTTTAATTTATTAAGACATATGTAACATAATTTGCTTGACTGTGAAGTAACCGCTTTCTCCACAACAGGCTCTGGAAGAGAATCAGAACCCAATATCGAGTGGATAATATCTCGTAAAGAACGAGATATTCTCTTGTTGTGTTCTCTTCTTTGTAAATGTGGCACAATTAGATTTCTAGCAATATTTTTTAAGAAGTTAGCTCTTGAAATCTCACTGTAGTTACGCGAAGATTGATACAAACTATATGCATTAACTGCACTTATATCAATTAATCTGTAAAATACTGCTAAAAGCCAACGTCGTGTGCGGCGACTGCATGAGTAAATAGAACATTTTTTGTCGAGCTCATCCACTCCTCCTTTTGTGTTATTATAATCGGCAATAATTTCTGGCTTACTGGTAATTGGATCATTTGCAGTATGATGATGCATCGAAGATATTAAAATAACTGAGCGATTTACCCTGGGCACATAAGATGGAAGTGTCATATCTTTTGTAAATCCATAAATACAACTTTTAACAGGCCGGTTTTTGTTTGGTAAAAATTCGAACGGAATTTCCCTTTTATTCCGTCTCAGAGTACCCAAATAAGTAAGTCCTCGTTCCTTTAGTATTTCTACTAATTGAATTGATGAAAACCAATTATCCGCGGTAATGTTTCGGTTAGTTCCTTCTATATTCTTACATAATCTTACAACCGCTTGAGTTGGCACTGCAAGCTTTTTTTCGGCATTTGTAAGATTAACACCATCTGAATTCTTTCCATAATAAATATAGGCGTTTGAAAGATAATGCGTACGTGCGTCTGTTAAAGCCATTATTTTTAAACCATATTTTGCCGGTTTCTGTGGCATATACACTTTAAACTTACATCTGCCACGAAATGGAACTAACATTTCGTCTATACAGGCATGAGTGCCTATGGAATAATTCGTTTTGCAATTCTCAATTATCTTATTAAAAAGTTCTGAAATTGCTGCTGTTGGGTTATTAGACAGCCTTTCTTTCCTATCTAATGAATTGTCAAACCGTAAGCACGAAAGTATATTGAGAAATCGAAGCTTAGACATGGTAGCCCTAAATATATCTCTGCCTGTTCCATCAGTAGCAAATATAAGATCTGTGGATTCTCGATTAGATTTAAAAACAGATGAATACAGTAGTAGGCCTAAAAACGCTCGCAATTCTATTCTATCCAAAGATTTCGCTTCAACTTTATTTGTAAGCTGAAATATTTCTGCTAATTTCTTGTTGGTGTGTTCAATGATTATATTCTCAATGCTGTCATCAAAAAAACGTGACCAATATTGACACATCATGCTTTCGCGCTCACCTTGAGTATGTGTACAACCTATTAAAGTTAGCAATCTCACAATATTATGTAATGGAGTTCTACCAAACCTTTGTGGTGGTTGCGCCGACCACTTAAAACGATTTTTTCCGTAGTAATAAACTCTTTCAGAACTATTATTATTTATTAATTCAACCTCATCCACTTCAATGCTTTCTAAATCTTCCACTTCTCCTGTAAGCACTGTTGGGTTTATTTCCTCTTCATTATCTCTTTCTGATATTTCGGAGTTACTGTCACTGCAAGTCTCAGTGCAAAAATTTGGATCGATGACTTCGTCATCGAATTCACTTACATTATCATAAATTTCGTCATCGTAAAAGTCATCATCTCCCAAAATTCTGGTAATCTCCTCTGTGTTTATTTTTTTTTTGAATGTGCCATTTTTCACTATATAATTGAAATTTTATATTGCAATTTACTTAACATTTAAGGGCTATTTTATGAAAAGTTGTTTGCTAATATTTTTCATAAAAAAGCTACACTAACGTTGAGGTGTAGTGTTTATTTTTCTATGAGATACTTACGGTAACTAAGATCTGGTAGTAAAATATTTTCTATCCTAAAACTTCACTAATGACGACGTGTGGTAAATTTTACTCCCATACTTTAATTTTTCCGTGTTACTCTTCGTTGCCACGAGCGAAATAATACTGACAATAAGAGTGGAACAAAATATGAGAGTACTGAGAGTATAAAGTTATGAGAGCGAAATGGAGCGAAGTTAAGAGAAAATCAAAACACAAGGTGTAAAATTTACTACCACGTCATAAGTTAAAGGTTAAAAGTCTAAGTAACTATCAAAATGAGGATGGGTCGACTGCAATTCGTAGGTCGGTATAAATGTCAGTGAGTATCCTTTTCCTCAGATATGGCCAGAAGTAGAACTGCTCTGACGATATATCCATGTCTAAAAGCCCTTATAGCTAAAGACCGCATCACTCCTTGTTTCCCCGATTCCCTCGAAGAATATTTGGTACGCTCACGACCACTTGCACCATCAGATGGTCATCGTCAACTGGAACGAAACTCAACAGGATTGAAGGCAGTATTGAACTTGCTACAAACGCTGCAGAGACCTTTAAAAAATTAATTCACATACAGAGTTGAAGATTGTCTATAAAACAAAGTGAATGCAAGTTTGTTTAAAATAAAAAAAAAAAAAACAAGTAAGTTCAGGTGTAAACGAACGGTTTATAATCTTGCAACTTGCAAGAATAAAAGTGGAAAATACCTTAAGGCGCAAAACGTCTATCAGAGAATCAGCCCGACATACCACGTTGTTCAATAAGTTTTGTCGTTTGATAAGAATCACACAATTTTATGATTAAAATACTTCTTATTATTCAGTATAATCTCACTGAATATTTATACACTTGATCCAACAATTCTCCAATCTGTGGATCCCATACCTGACGTGAGTATCCGAAAGGTCTGTAAAATACGTTTTAACAGTCGTTATGACCTCTTCATTTAATGAAAAACGCTTGACACGCGTAAACTTTTTGAGTTCTGGAAACAAATGGAAGTCGCTGGGGGCCAAATCTGGCGAATACGGTAGAAGCTCCAACAATTCGAACTTTAATGCAAGCATTGTCAAAATGTTCTTATGACGCGGTGCATTGTCCTGATGAAAACGGATTTTTTTCTTCTGAAACCCGGGTCTTTTTTCACGAATTTTCTCATTCAACTTGTTCAAAGAGTTGCAATATTATTCAGAATTAATTGTTTTACCAATTTGCAGGTAATGCACAAACAAAATTTCTGTCGCAGCCCAAAGAAACTGTTGCCATAACCTTTTTGGCCGATTTCCGGACACGAACTCGTTTAGAAGCCGAACCACCAGGTTGACACCACTCTTTAGCCTTTTATTTTGATTCATGATCATAGTGATAGACCCAAGTCTCATCCATAGTGATGAATTGACTTATAAAATCCACTTTATCCTTTTTAAAATACTCCAAATGTTGCTGAGAAAGTCGCATTCGAATGAGTTTTTGTTTCATTGTTAGCGAAAGCTGGGCCCATTGTGCACACAGCTTTCTAAAACCCAATATTTCACTTAGAAAATGGTTCACACTGCCTAATGAGATGTGTAGAGCTTCTACTAAATCTGTATCCCTTATTTTGGCTGTGATTTCTGGTGTTGATGCACTTTTTGGACGTCCTTCACGTGGATCGTCTTCAAGGCTGGAACGACCACGTTTAAATTCAGAAACCCTTCTTTCTACCGTTCTAATTGCAGGTGAACAATCAGTAAACACTTTTAACGTTCGTTCGTGTATTTCTTTTGGTGCTACACTTTCCAAAATGAAAATTTTATCTCTGCACGATATTCAGTTTCTTCCACTGCAAAAAAATACTGTGACACGGCGACACTAAATGGCTTGTTAACAGAGAATAAATTTGACAGATTGAACTGAAACTTCATATATGTTCATATGAAGATACCAAGAAAACAAAAAAAATGTAGGCTAGTAGCAACACCCTCTCTTAACGAACGACAAAACTTATTGAACAACTTGGTATACCTACGACAAAAGGTTTGTTAGAAAAACAAAAATCATTATACATATGTAAAATATGCGAGTTGCGAGTAATATTAGCCCTCTTTTGTCTATTTTTGCTAATACTACATACTATTATTACAAGTATGACACATAATAATAAAATGTTCCCAGGGTTTCATTAAGTTACCTCACAAACCATCACCAATCATACTCATGTGGTAAAGCCACCCGTATACTATATGTTTGCTAGTTGTGTTATGTAAAAGTGAACTAAGGAAGTATTGAATTATTAGTACAAAGTTCTATCTCGAAATGTTAACTGTGTCTGGATTCACATACTAGAAAGTGTATCAAATTAATTTAATTAGAAGTTGAGTTACATATATGGGAAGTAGGTGAGGTTGTAGTTCGATTTCGTGTTGCATAAGAATGTTACGTAGTGAATTTGGTTGAACTCAGTCGATCAAGTCCTGAGATATAAGATTTTAGCTAAAAGTGGGCGGTACCACGCCCATTGTCCAATTTTTACAACGGGCCATTTAAAATACTTTTCGCTCACAGGTGCCCTTGCTACTGCGATTGCCCGTGTCAAATAAGAGTTTTAAATCTTGCATAAGAATGACGTTTTGTAGGCGTAGAAATAGTACGCGTATACCAAGTTTCAATTTTATTAAAGAAACGTACCACGGGAAACACCTATCAACTGAAAATTCAACTGAGCTGCAAAAATGAATCAGTAGGCAAATATGTAAAGATAATATTTATTAAAATGACAATACGGGGCAATGAAATTCTCGAAGCGCAATGCCAATTGAAAAGCTTTTGTTTTTGTTTGTTTTACTTTTTATTGATTTCTTACTCCTGTATTTTAGTGTTTTATTGGGATAAACAGTACCAGTCGTGTCATGCATTGCGAAAACTTTAATTAAATCCATAGAGAATTTCAATTATTTGTACCACAGAATGTTTCATATTCTGCTAAATTTTGGTTTATTGTGTACACAGGGGAGAATAAGAAAATTTTTGGCGAACTTTGGCATACAAAGAGGTTAAGAAATAAATAAATGCGGAACAGGGAAAATGAAAGTTTTGGAAGTAGGCGGCACGAAGGTCTAACAATTGGAGTTTGATTGAAATAGTCACACAATAACTAAATATGATTTCCCTGAAGCGCAGTGCTTATAGACTGCTGCAGTACGACATCCATATTATTGAATGCAATGATTTGATTTGTATTTTGAAATATATTGAAAGCCTGCTACACATCGAATACAAAGTAGGAAGTTAAGAAATTCCTCACGAATACCCGCCAAGTAAAGTCATAAATAATGGAGAAAATTTGAAAAAGAACGGTAAATACATAAATAAACAACGACAAAAACTATTTAATAAAAACAAATTTTATAGCTCGACCAAGGCAGCTCCACTTACATAGAAACAACTTTTACTTATGCGCTGGCAGTGTAAAAGCTACCAACACGCCGAACAGTTAGCCGAAGCAGATAAAACCATTATAATTTTTCTTAATAACAAATTCCGGGCAAAGTTCTGCAGGAAGACGTGCAAGAAGGAACCGCAGCAACAACAAAACTACGAAGAAAACAGACAGTAAACAGCAGAAGCCAGCTGTAGAAGGACATTTGGGCGAACATTAGCCTATTGCGCCGAAGTCAGTGTCAGGGAGTGTCCGGGTAACGTGGCAGCCATGCGAAGGGATTTAAGAAGAGGCGGAGGGCTTGCAGTAAGGAAAGTGTAGCAGCTAGTTAATACAGATGTTTCGTCAAACAACAAACAGGCGAATGAATGATGATTACGAAGTAGCGTTGGTAGGCACACGCGGAGCCGGGAACTTGCGTAAAGCGGCGGCGACAAGTGTTGGCTTGACATTTGCTCGCTTGATGACGCACAGAATGCGCTTAAGTTGTATGCTGTTTTATGTAATGAAACATATTTAATTTAAGACGCAAAAAATATATTTTACTTAGAGTAGAGTTTTTTTCTGTTAAAGAATTTTCGAAGATATGGTACTGAAAAAATATTTTGGAGCAAAAAAATTTGGGGATTTGTAAGGATTTTAACACTTTAAAACAAAAATAAAAAAAAATTAATCAAAAAAATGTTGAGACAATGAAATTATAAGACTGGCTAAATTCGTGAAAAATTCAATTTTATGACTTAAATAGTTTCGGTTTAGGAAATCTTAGAACAATAACTTTTTAATGCAAATAAATAATTGCACAAAGGTAATAAATAATTTTAGACAAGATATTTCGTGGCGATAAAACATACGTGCAAAAACTTCAAAAAAACTACATAAATTTTTTTTTATTGGAGGAAAAATTATGAACTAAGGACCCTTTGGGAAAACATTTGGAAATAAGTTTGAACATAAATATGTTATGTTGAAAAATAAAAACAATTTTTGTAACTAATAATCTCTTTGACCGAAAAATACCTTTATTACTGTTCACAGGTGAATTTCTCCTTACATAAGAAGGCATAAAAGAGCTTTTAGCTTCATTTTGTTCGTTCAGTTTGGCAACTATATGCTACAGTTGTTGGAGGTGAACAATTTTTTCGGAAATAGTAAACATGTTTTTCACATAAGAATTGGAGACATGAAATGAGAGCCGAGGAATCCAGACCAATGGAATCCCAAAACTCAGAGCAATCAAATCACCTGGATTGAATGGCATACCAGCAGAGGTACTAAAGGTAATAGCCAACAACTCTCCAAAGGTGCTACTATAAATGTTTAATACCGATCTAAAAGCAGGCATGTTCCCTGAAGTTTTGCAAAAACAAAAGCATTTTTTTATTAGTAAAAGAAAAAAAATTCAGACATCCCGTAAGCTTTTCGAAATATTGCTGAAACAAAGAGTAGAAGAAGCAATCACTAGGGCAGGTAGCTTATCATCCAGACAATACGGTTTCAGACCCAATAAGTTAACGCTAGGCGCAATTAATAATGTCACGAGGAGTATAGCAAAAACGCACAGAGGATGCAATGAACGGGCATGATGTACGGAATACTTTCAACAGCGCTTTTTAAAAAAACAGGTTGAGGCATTAGAAGGAAACTTTAAAATACCTACACATCTCAGCCTAATGATGAGGAGCCACTTGAAACACAGAATCTTGCTGTATAAAACCTTCCAAGAACAACGACACTTAAAGCGAACATCTGGAGCTGCGCAAGGTTAAATTATTGATATGTACCTTCAGAACATCAGTTATGGGGGTATACATATTAAGCCTTAATATGCCCAACGAAACTCACGCAGGCGACATCGCTGCGATAATCACCGCCAGAGGTACTACAAACGCAAACAGGAAATTAAACCAGGTGATGATCTGATGATAAAGAGCATACATCAGCTTTTTTGTAAAATATGGTCGGACGAAAGCATGACCAACGATTGGAATTTAAGTGTGCTCTGCCCAATCCACAAAATGGGAGACCCCACAATCCGTCCCAACTACCGTGAGATAAACCTCCTCAACATCGCGTTTAAGGTTTTATCGAGCGTATTGTGTAAAAGATTAAAGCCCACCATCAACAAACTGATTGGATCTTATCAGTGTGGCTTTAGACCTGGCAGATATTCACCATGCGCCAAATATTGGAAAAGACCCGTAAGAAGAGAGTCGACACACACCACGTCTTCGTCGATTTTAAAGCTGCTTTCGCACGAAAAGGAACTGCCTTTATGCCGCGATGTCCGAATTTGGTATCCCCGCAAAACTAATACGGCTGTGTAAACTGACGTTGAACAACACCAAAAGCTCCGTCAGGATCGGGAAGGACATGTCTTTCGTGCGACTTCTTCAATCTGCTCTTAGGGAAAACAATTCAACCTACAGAACTCAATCGGTTAGATACAATCTTCTATAATAGTGTACAACTGCTGGTGTACGCCGATGACATTGATATCATTTCGTAATTAAAGCCGAAGACAGATTAAATTTTAAAATGTTTATTTATTGTGTAACTTACAGTTCGATTTCTGTTTAAGAACTAACAAACTTTCTTTAAAATTATTTATATTTATATAGTTCTTAAATTTGCAACTATGGACTTTGTTCAATGTTAGTTGAACTCATACATATGTATGTTTGTAAAATCGATTAAGTCAACGAAATCGTTCCTTGCACTAAATTATTAAAATAAACAAAAATTTAAGTATCGAATTACTATTGCAGTGATCAATGAATTTTGGTTGTTGTATTAAAACCAAAATTAATTTGGTTATTGCACAAAGTTGCTGTGCAATCAAACAATTGAGTTTGTAAACTCGAAAATCAATAAATTTGATCGGTCTGTAGTTTTGTTGTGTAAACAACTGAAAGTGTTTCTTTGTCATTTGCGCCAATTTATTGGAAACGAGTTGAACGACTGTTTGGAATGGGAAGTTGACACAACTCCTCCCCCATTTTACTGAAAACTTTCATGAGATTTTATAATAAATTCTGTTCTGTTAATTTTTCCATTTTGTAATAATAAAGAAATGCCAGTATTGTTATAAAAGTTATGACACTGCAAGCTAAAGCAAGGCTGCTAAAAGTGTAATTGATGTTTTTATGATTTTTTATATTTTTAAGTTCTTCATTTTTTTTTATATTTTTATTCTGGTTTGCAATAAGTTCATCAAACGTTAACTGAGTTTTTTGTATTATTAATGAAGAAAGTGCCAGGTATTGTGAAACTTTCATGGAATTCGTTATTATAGTTGTAAAAGATTATTCGACTTATTTCTAATTTACAATTATTGAAGGTGATTAAAGCATTACCTTTTAATACTAATTGTCTTTCATTACATGTATTATTGACTTCTGAGTTGACATGTTTTTCAGCATTAACAAGCCTGGTCGTATTTCCTTAGTTTCTTACTTATGATTTTTGATTCTCAAACAAGTTTGTGTGAATATGAATAATTTTGAAATTTTTAAACTTTTATTGTAGATTCATCATTATAATTATACATAGCTGCATTAATTTTTATGACTTCTTGCATTTCAAACTCCTGTTTATAATTTGGAATTGGTATAAATAAAGATCTTTTCAATTTAATTATTTAATTTGGTATTTGTATAACAAAAATTATTTTATTATTTTTATATTGAGCTATGCTAACTTTAATATTTTGCATTTTATATAAATCTATATTGTAACGGACTATTTCTTCTCCAGTTAATATGTTTTTATTCATTATATTCCTCTTTGCAGCCACAAGGTTGGTTTGTATGTGTTCAACATTGTCTAATAAAATTTTAATTTTTAACAGAGTATCAAGATACATTATTTTCCTTTCTAGTTGTTGATCACTTGCAGCAATTGCATTAAATTTTCTTGTTAATTTTTCCCTAAATACGTTATTTATTTTTATATTTTGATTTGAATTTTCTATTATTGCATGGTTATTCTCGTCTATTGTTTGAAGATGTTTTTCTATTTCTTCTCTGTCGCTATCGTCCATTGCACCATATAGCCATTTCATACCCGATCCTATGATATTAATTAATCCTCTTCGTTGTCTATGTGGGTTAATAGTTACTAAAGTGCCCTGGAGACGATCAAATAATTGCGTAAACATTTTAAGTGTGTTGGTGTCGTTGGTGTCGTCGGCTCTCGTCGGCTACATGTACGCTACACCGACCTGTTGTC
>NC_065921.1:57101695-57199776 GCF_024586455.1 Bactrocera neohumeralis
TCGGAGATATCGTTGATATGAGATGTGTAACGAGAAAGAAGTGAGATCAATTGCTCTTGAGAAGTTTGATTGGTGATATTGTTGTTATTAGAATTTTGTGTTGTATGACCGTCTTTGTGTTGAGTGCTGTTTTGTTCATTGGCTATTGATTTGTAGTTGATAGATTTTGGATGGTGATGCACTGTAAGTGCCGATGCATTTGTTGTACTGGATTGTTTTTGAATTTTTATTGATGATATGCCTTCGGTTTCTGCTTGGTTTGTTTGTTTGTGATGAGAGTGGTTAATTATTTGCGAAAAGGGTACAGTTATGCCCACTTGTAAAGGGTGTTGTTCTTTATATTTTCGGCGCGCCTCGCCCATGCTGATCTTTTCTAATGTTTTTATACTCTCGCAACAAAGTTGCTAAGGAGAGTATTATAGTTTTAATCACATAACGGTTGTTTGTAAGTCCTAAAACAAAAAGAATTAGATATAGGGATATATATACCAAAGTGATCAGGGTGACGAGTAGAGTTGAAATCCGGTTGTCTGTCTGTCCGTCCGTCCGTCTGTCCGTCCGTCCATTTGTCCGTCCGTCCGTGCAAGCTGTAACTTGAGTAAAAATTGAGATATCATGATGAAACTTGGTACACGGATTTCTAGGCTCCATAAGAAGGTTAAGTTCGAAGATGGCCAAAATCGGCCTACTGCCACGCCCACAAAATGGCGAAAACCGAAAACCTATAAAGTGTCATAACTAAGCCATAAATAAAGATATCAAAGTGAAATTTGACACAAAGGATCGCATTAGGGAGGGGCATATTTGGACGTAATTTTTTTGGAAAAGTGGGCGTGGCACCGCCCCTCACTAAGTTTTTTGTACATATCTCAGAAACTACTATAGCTATGTCAACCAAACTCTAAGAGTCGTTTCCTTCAGGCATTTCCATATACAGTTCAAAAATGGAAGAAATCGGGTAGTAACGACGCCCACCTCCAATACAAAGGTTATGTTGAAAATCACTAAAAGTGCGTTAACCGACTAACAAACAACGTCAGAAACACTAAATTTTACGGAAGAAATTGCAGAAAAAATCTGCTCCCAGGGTTTTTTAAAAATTGAAAATGGGCGTGGCGTCGCCCACTTATGGACCAAAAACCATATCTCAGGAACTACTACACCGATTTCAATGAAATTTGGTATGTAATATTCTCGTAACACTCTGATGACATGTACGAAATATGGGTGAAATCAGTTCACAACCACGCCTTCTTCCAATATAACGCTATTTTGAATTCCATCTGATGCCTTTTCTGTATAATATGAGTATATGTATATGTACATTAGGAACCAATGATGATAGCGGAATAAAACTTTACACAAATACGGTATTTGAAAAATATGTAAATGACGGATAATGAAATCTCGATTATCACTTTATCATCATCACAATTTCCACATGTTATGCGGCTGCATATTGTATCGCTATGGGGCGGTGGGCTACAAACGGGGCAAGATGAGTTATTTTTACACCATTTTCGGGTATGACCAAGTATTTGGCAGTTTTTACATCTCATGAAGTTGGGTATGTATGGTTTAATTTTTAGTTTGTACCCTAGGTTCACTAGGTAGTTGAAATCTGTCGAAAGTTAAGACAATGAAGCCAGTATGAATTGTTTTTTCTTTGGCTAGTTTGGTGAACTTGTATACACTTGTTACTCCTTGGGAGCTTAGCTCATTAATAAGTTCTTTTTCGTCCACTTCGGCAAAATTTTTTTTTTGAAAACGACACCTTTTACTGAGTTTAAACTAGCGTGCAGTTTCACTGATATTGCACACATACCACAAAGGTCTTTTGATTTAAAAATTTTTTTTAGTGAATTTAGCATTGTTTGCAAGGAATAAGATGTTTCCATCTCTAAGTTTCGAAATGGAATCGATTTCTTTAGAAATAGATTCAAGTCCTTTTTTGATTGCCAATGGGCTAAGTTTAATAAGTCTTTTGTAAGTATCAGTTAGAGAGATCACTAAATATTTGGAATTTTTCACTGTTTTGTTTATAGTTGGTAATTTTGGAAAGTTTTTGGCTTGCAAGTCAATCCGTGATCTTTTTGGAGAGTTGACATCCTCTGATAGCAAGGCAAATCTGTTGGAAGATTTATCCGGCGGCCCAGGAGCCATTTTTTTTGTTGGTGTGTTTTTTCTTTTTTTCTTTTTTGTATTTTGTTTTCCGTTTTTTTTTTTTTATAACAACGAGTAGACACGGATTTATTGAGATGTGCACGAGAGAGCGTTTTCTGAAATCAACACGTCCGATCGCTTTCTTAGCTAGTCGATGACTGCTAATGTACATATTTTCTTTGCCTTTAATATATTCATTATCCAATGTTAATATCATATTCACCTAGTTTAAGCAGCCAGCGTTGCAACTTGGGGCTTATATCTTTCCATTTATATTTTCTTTGCAACCATTTAAGTGGCTGATGGTCAGTCATGAGGTCAAAATTTCTGCCATATACGTATGGTCTGAAATAATTAAAGCCCCATACGATAGCCAAGAGCTTTCTCTCTGTTGTGGAATATTTTTTTCAGGTTCGTTTAGTGTCCTACTAGCATAGCTATTGGATGATGGTCTTGCGTTAAAACTGCTCCAATCGCAACCTCACTTGCATCTGTACACAATCTAAATTTTTTCTTAAGATCGGGTTAACGAAGGATTGGTGTCTCAATTAGAAGTCGTTTCAGCTTATAGAAAGCATCTATATATTGTGGGTAATTTTTTCTTAACTTAATATCCTTTTCTAAATATTTTGTCATTCCATGTGCAATTTTTGCATAGTCTTTTATAAATTTATTGTAGTATCCTGTGATACCAAGAAAGGATTTAATTTGTTTAGAGGTTTCAGGTAACTTTATATTTGAGATATCTGCGATTTTGTTTGGGTTGGGCTTGATCCCATCAGTGGTTAGAATATGTCCTAAATATTCCGTGGATTTAGCAAAGAAATTATATTTGTCGATTGGAATTTTTAAATAATGATTTCGTAGCGCATTGAAAATTTTCTTGATATTTTGTTCGTGTTCATGTATTGTCCTACTAAATATTAGGATGTCGTCGAAATAAACTTCTTCTTTTTCTTAATTGGCGTAGACACCGCTTACGCGATTATAGCCGAGTTAACAACAGCGCGCCAGTCGTTCTTCTTTTCGCTACGTGGCGCCAATTGGATATTCCAAGCGAAGCCAGGTCCTTCTTCACTTGGTCCTTCCAACGGAGTGGAGGTCTTCCTCTTCCTCTGCTTCCCCCGGCGGGTACTGCGTCGAATACTTTCAGAGCTGGAGTGTTTTCATCCATCCGGAAAACATGACATAGCCAGCGTAGCCGCTGTCTTTTAATTCGCTCAACTATGTCAAAGTTGTCGTATATCTCGTACAGCTCATCGTTCCATCAAATGCGGTATTCGCCGTGGCCAATACGCAAAGGACCATAAATCTTCCTCAGAAGTTTCTCTTGAAAACTCGTAATGTCGGCTTATCAGTTGTTGTCATCTTCCAAGCCTCTGCACCATATAGCAGCACGGGAATTATGAGCGACTTATAGAGTTTGGCTTTTGTTCGTCCAGAGAGGACTTTGCTTCTCAATTGCCTACTCAGTCCGAAGTAGCACCTGTTGGCAAGAGTTATCCTGCGTTGGATTTCCAGGCTGACATTGTTGGTGGTGTTAATGCTGCTTCCTAAATAGACGAAATTATCTACAACTTCAAAGTTATGACTGTCAACAGTGACGTGAGTGCCAAGACGCGAGTACGACGACTGTTTGTTTGATGACAGGAGTTATTTCGTCTTGCCCTCCTTGACTGCCAGACCCATTTCTTTTGCTTCCTTGTCCAGCCTGGAAAAAGCAGAACTAACGGCGCGGGTGTTGAGGCCGATGATATCAATATCATCGGCATACGCCAGGAGTTGTACACTCTTATAGAAGATGGTACCTTCTCTATTTAGTTCTGTGGCTCGAACTATTTTCTCCAGAAGCAGATTGAAAAAGTCGCACGATAGGGAATCGCCTTGTCTGAAACCTCGTTTTGTATCGAACGGCTCGGAGAGGTCCTTCCCGATCCAGACGGAGCTTTTGGTGTTACTCAACGTCAGTTTACACAGCCGTATTAGTTTTGCGGGGATACCAAATTCAGACATCGCGGCATAAAGGCAGCTCCTTTTCGTGCTGTCGAAAGCAGCTTTGAAATCGACGAAGAGGTGGTGTGTGTCGATTCTTCTTTCACGGGTCTTTTCCAAGATTTGGAGCATGATGAATATCTGGTCGGTTGTTGATTTTCCAGGTCTGAAGCCACACGGATAAGGTCCTATCAGTTTGTTGACGGTGGGCTTTAATCTTTCACACAATACGCTCGATAGAACCTTATATGCGATGTTGAGGAGGCTAATCCCACGGTAGTTGGCGCAGATTGTGGGGTCTCCTTTTTTATGGATTGGGCATAGCACACTTAAATTCTAATCGTTGGACATGCTTTCGACCGACCATATTTTACAAAGAAGCTGATGCATGCTCCTTATCAGTTCTTCGCCGCCGTGTTTGAATAGCTCGGCCGGCAATCCGTCGGCCCCTGCCGCTTGGTTGTTCTTCAGGCGGGCAATTGCTATTCCAGCTTCTTCATGGTCGGGTAATGGAACGTCTGCTCCATCGTCATCGATTGGGGAATCGGGTTCGCCTTCCCCTGGCGTTGTACGTTCACTGCCATTCAGCAGGCTGGAGAAGTGTTCCCTCCATAATTTAAGTATGCTCTGGGCATCAGTCACTAGATCCCCTTTGGGGGTTCTACAAGAGTATGTCGAAGTAGAGTAGAGTCGAAATAAACAACACATGTTTAATTTATGTAGACCCTTAATACAGAATTCATGAGCCTCTGAAATGCGGAGGGAGCGTTTTTGAGTCCAAAAGGCATTCGGACGAATTCGTAGTGTCCTATGGATGTGGAAAAAGCTCTTTTTTCTGTTCTCTTCTTTAATGAGAATTTGGTGAAAACCCTTTGCAACATCAATTTTTGTAAAACATTGTGCACGGCCCAATTTTTCCAACATATTTTCTATGTTTGGTATTGGGAATTTGTCACTGACACTTATTTCATTTAGGGCTCTGTAATCAATTAAAATCTTCCATTTTTTCTTTCCTGAATTGTCCAATTTTTTAGGAACAATCCATAAAGGAGAATTGTGGGAAGATGAACTTTCTCTAATGATACCCTGCCTCAGCATATCTCTCAATTGTTCATTACTTTCCTCTTCATGGATTGGAGGATATCTATATATTTTAGAATATATTGGTCTGTCTGTTGTGGTTACTATATCATGTTGTATTTCATGAGTATGCCCCTCTTGAAAGAATAAATCTGAGTTTTGGTTTATCAGTTTTTCCTCTGTATTCATATCGTCCCTAGTTAATTTTACTAAAACTTCTTCATTGGGTGGAGAAATATTTAACGGTTCTATTACGTTTTATTGAAATGGACAACTTTCAACGAATTTAGTTTTAATATTATTTATTTCGACGTACTCTTCGTTTAGATTAATAATTGCTGAGAATGGCTTTAAAATATTTTGACCTATTATAGCATCAAACTTTTTATTCCTAAAAGTAGTCAATTTCCAACACATACATTTTTTTCGTTAAATTCGATTGGCAGGGGAGTTATGATTTTCTCATTGATACTAAAAATTCCGTTAATAGTGTTAAAAGTTAATGGTTGTATTAGTCTTTTGCCTTGATATTGTGGTAAAAGGTTTTTATTGAGTAAAGAAGTGGTAGTAAGCACCTAATTCTTGTTTTATTTATTGTTATTATCGGTAAACTATATTCTCGGGTTGATATTGAAACTTTATCTCTTCACCGTCAATAGTTTCAATGTGGTCCACTTCCATTTGTGTTATTTTATTAGGGAAACGGTCAAAATTCTAAAATTAGAATTCTGAAGTCGAAATTCTGGAATCAAAATTCTGGGTTGACAAAATTCTGGAAATCGGAATTCCGCAATTCCTTCGCCTTTTTTGGCTGCATTTCAAAATTCTGGTTTTTCATAATTCCGGAATTTACGTTTTCCAGAATTATTTATGGAAATTTTTTCCCCAAAATTGGAGCCAAATCGTGTATCTTATTTAAATTTGCTTATACATCAATAATATTATAACATAAACAAAACATAACTTCCAAAATAATTCCAAAATTCAAACATGTTTATCGGAAAGACAAAAACAACATTATTAACAAATACAGATCAAATAGATACTACATTAATGGATCATGAGAATGTTCATTTCTTTTTTTTCGTATAACATGTTCACACCATCGAATTGTGTGACAATACGCACGGTACATTTGTTTTTAATTCGTTCAGAACAAGTCCAGATAAATGTTTTCTTATTTTTTCGTTCCAAATACATAGAAGAAGTAGCCGTCGACGTTTAACATGTCTTTTCCTTTATTGGACTTCACCACAGTTATATTTTCCATCATTTCACAAAAATATTTAGCACGTTTTTTGTAATGAAATTGCAGTAACACATTGCTTAGTCAGTACATATATGTATGTATATGTAGGTACATAGTAAACTAAATCATTATGGTAGTACAAAAAGTAAATGAAGAACAAAAAACAAAGCAATAACAATAACAAATACAATCATGGTAGTACAAAAAAGTAAATGAACAACAACAAACAAAGAAATAACAGCAACAAATACAATCATGCAATTGTAAAAAACTACTTACTAGGCTATAAAACATATGATTACAGAATGGCAAAATTCTGTAATTAATGATTAAAAATGCGTGTTGATAACAAAAAAAGTGCGCACTTTTTTGTTATCAACACGTATTTTTAATCACTAATTACAGAATTTTGCCATTCAGAATTTTGCCATTCAGAATTTTGCAATTTAGAATTTCGTTATCCAGAATTTTGAATTCCAGAATATTGACTTCCATAACTTTGATTCCCGGTGTTCCGACTTCCGGAATTATGAATGCAGAATTTCCAAAAAAGCAGAATTTTGACCCCAACCCATTTTATTATTTTGGCTTTGCCTAATTCGTTGGGAATTTGGAAATTGTTGCCGAAATGACCCTTAGTTATTATTTAGATTATTATTATTTTAACCTAACTGTCCCAAGTTATGGCTGTTGTTATTCGCAAATGTTTGTAAGTTATTATTTTGAGAAACTCTATGTTGTGGTAGGTATTGTGACTGTTGTCTATTGTTTGGTATAAACCTGTTCTGTATATTCGGCCTACTGTAGTATCTTTTTACCATACCTGTTTCTTTTAATAAATAATATAC
Source organism: Bactrocera neohumeralis (assembly GCF_024586455.1). NCBI lineage: Eukaryota > Metazoa > Arthropoda > Insecta > Diptera > Tephritidae > Bactrocera > Bactrocera neohumeralis. The sequence continues at coordinate 57,109,028 of NC_065921.1, forward strand.
GCACCTAAGACACGTTATATTTCTACTATGGATAATACTTTTTAGTATTAGCGGGTCATTTATTGATGGCTTATATTCTGAAGGTTTATTATTATCTTGTTCGTATTTAGTGTTTAATTTGTCTAAAATATTTCTGAGATTAAAAAATAAAAGCTTACATTATAATTTTTAAGGTTTACTGCTTGGTGGTACAAATTGTCGTAGGTTTCCTTTACACCGAAGTTTTTAATCAGCTCTTCTTTAATGTATGTCCATGTGGATTCTTGTCCTAGTGTCCTTATTGCATGAAGGGCGGGTGTTTGGATCTTATTTTTCACATAACGCTCAAAGATGAATCGTTGCAGTGGCAAATTGTTGTTGAAAAGGAGGAGAATTAGTTCTACCTCCTTTATGAAAGACGACGTAGTCTTTAGTGCCATTGTATTCCTTTATTCTGGCTGCCTCCTTTATTGGTTCTGAAAGTGAAAGGGTTGGTTGGATTCAGTCGCCATGGATCTTTTTTTCATTTGGTTCACTTGTTAATTTATCAAATTTCTTGGATTCATATTTAGTCAGCCTGGAAATCCAGCGCAGGACAATTCTTGCCAACAGGTGTTACTTTGGACTAAGTAGGAAATTGAAAAGTAAAGTCCTCTATTGACGAACAAAAACCAAACTTTATAAGTCACTCATTATTCCCGTCCTGCAATGCGGTGCAGTGGCATAGACGATGACAGCAACTGATGGGTCGACGTTGCGAGTTTTCGAGAGAAAGCTTCTTGCGAAGGATTTATAGTCCTTTGCGCGTTAGCCACGGTGAATATCGCATTGGATGGAACTATGAGCTATATGAGATATACGACGACACAGACATAGTTCAGCGAATAAAAAGACAGCGGCTGCGCTGGCTAGGTCATGCCGTACGTATGAGCGAAAACATTCCAGCTCTGAAAGTATTCGACGCAATACCCGCCGAGGGAAGCAAAACTCCACTTCGTTGGAAAGACCAGTTAGTGAAGGACCTGGAGAAGAAATGACTGGCGCGCTGTTGTTAACTCGGCTATAATCGCGTAAGCGATGTCTACGCCAGTAAAGAAAACGATGATCAGAGCACAAATGTGGCTTTGCGTGCAAAGTCTTACAGTTTCCACTGAAAAACGGGGTAAGTATTGCTAAGAGAGAAGCATATTCTGACTACTTATAATAGACAAATCCAACACGCTGCAAAAAAGGAGTCTAAACTAAATTTCTAACTTAGCAGGCTGATGGCGAACATCGAAGGATCGACACAACTGAAACGTAAGATTATAAAGTCCACCACACCAAACGTCTTCTTTACGGAGCAGAGCTATGAACTGCTTCACTGAGAACAATAACAGACGTAAAGCTCTAGAAAATGTATATCAAACAAATGTTCTAAGGGTTGTAGCGGCATACCACACAGTTTCAGGCGAAGCTGTAGCGATAATAAGCGGAAGAAAGAAAATGTGGACGTTGAAGGAACAATTTTCATCACAACAATGGATATAAAGAACCATAACCTTGAAGAATGGCAAATTCGTTGAGAGCGGAAACGTCATATTAGGCTGGGCTAATCAAAAATACAAAAGTGTGGTCCAAGTGACAAAAAATAAAGTAAGATGGATTATATAACAAAAACTACACAAATTCTTATTGTGTACGGATACGTTATGAATCTCTAAATGTAATAGTAAAAGTTGAAAAGGCAACTTGTAAAAGTATATACAACGATGCGATCAAGGATGACTCCGAATACACATTTTTCATACCATAAACTGAGACAAACCGAGGCGTAATACGCTGCTTACTTTATTCGGTCCCCGAATGCGGAAAACATCATAACTGGCATGGTTCAAAACGGAAAGAAAACTGGAAAAACGTGATTATTCAGTAGAAAAAGGGACCTGGACACATGAAAGTTTTCAGGGGTTATATCCATTTAGTAAAAAAAGTTTTCAAAAAATCGATTTTGTTTATATATATTTTTTTCTTAACGTATATATATTTCCCTTCGGTGAATATTCTCCAAGTTACACTCAAATTTGAAAAAGCGTTTCAGAGTGCTTGAAAGTGCATTCTAAACTTCAAACGCATTTTTAAAATGATGTTTTCAAAATCGGTGACCAATATACATTATGTAACTCGAAAACGGCTAAACGCATTAGCCTCAAATTTTAACACGAGCTTCCTAAATATATTTTTTAGTAACTATGGAAGATTTCATTTTGAGAAACCGCTATTTCGACAAAAAAATTTGTTTGCTTATTCTTTCGATTAATTATAATACTTAAAATTACTTTAACGAAATCTGTTTGGTTGTCACCAAATCTCAATCCGAGATGTTGTGGTCACGGCAAAACTACTTTTTTGAGAGGAGCTGCTGGAGATCAGCTGTAGATCCTTTCAAAATAAAAGCGTTTACTAATACTAAGCTTTAAAATACAGTTAAAAATTACCATAATATGTATAATTTTTGGATCAATAACTTTAAAAAATTTCTCAGGAAAAAATCTGGAAAATTCTCTTTTTTCGGACTTCAAACTGTAAATATATAACCCTTTAAGGTCTTTAGGCGAATTAATGGGAAAGTGCTCGCAGGGTTATATGTTTCGTCGGAAACTTATATGCCATATTAATGGTATAACAAACATAAAACTGAGGCGCATTCGGGACAAGGTAATCTAAATCTGTGGATTTGGGATTAAGCAAGACTACTAACTAAACTAAAACAATTGAGGCCAAAAAATGGGGACAAATACTGTGAGAAGATGATGGATTTCATACTCCTATCTACCGGATCTGTTGTTATTAGCGCTTTCCACATTACAGGAACTAATACATAATTTTACTCAAAAAACAAGAAAAAACGTTAACTTCGGTTGCGAAGTTAATACCCTTCACAGGTGCATTTCTGTTAGTAACTATGTGTTCAGTTTGTATGGAAGCTATATACTATAGTAATACTGTTACCTTAAACAGTAATCCATGCCGAATTTCATGAAGATACCACGTCAAATGCGAAAGTTTTCCATACAAGCCCTTAATTTCGATCGTCCGGTTTGTATGGCAGCTACATATATGCTGTAGTAATCCGATCTGAACAATTTCTTCTGATATTACATTATTGCTATAAACAATAACTCATACCAAATTTCGTGAAGAAATATCGTCAAATGAGGAAGTTTCCCATGCAAGCATTTGATTCCAATCATTCAGTTTGTATGGCAGCTATATGCTATGGTAATCCGATCTAAACAATTCAGTTTGTATGGCACCTATATGCTATAGTTAACCGATCTGAACAATTTCTTCGAAAATTACGCTGTTGCCTTATAAAATAATCTATACCAAATTTCGTGAATATATCTTGTCAAATGTGAAAGTTTTCCATACAAGAACTTGATTCCGATCGTTCAGTTTTTATGACAGCTATATGTTACAGTGGTCCGATATCGGCAGTTCCGACAAATGAGCAGCTTCTTTAAGAGAAAATGATGTTTGCAAAATTTCAAAACGATATCTTAAAAACTGAGGGACTGAGTTCGTATATATACAGACAGACAGGCAGACGGACATGGCTAAATCGATTCAGCTCGACATACCGATCATTTATATATATACTTTATAGAGTCTCCGACCCTTTCTTCTAGGTGTTACAAACTTCGTGACAAACTTAATGTACCCTGTTCAGGGTATAATTACCATCTTCACTACTCTTCCTCTCTTTTGTTCTTTTCAAATGCTCTCCTCCACTCCTCAGTAGCTCATAGTGTGGCAAGCCCGGTGTATGTATGTAGTTAAAAAAAATTCCAACCTTCAAAACCATTGTAAATTAGCATTCTTTGTGCTTGCTGATGCTCGAAACATGTAGCTTTGAGGTAAATTATGCAGCAACATCATTTATTGCACCTGTTCGTGGCATACTAGAAGCTCAGCAGCTGCCGCACATGCCACCCGCCACAGTAATTTCAATAGCTGGGGCTTTGACACTTTAATAGCAAAAATTGTATTACATTATATATTATATTACATTATATATTATATTACATATAGTCGGGAGACATTTTTCTATAGTAGTTAGCACTAGATTGCACACGAAGAGTCTGTGTCACAATGCGTTGTCAGTAGCAGCATAAGCAACAACAACCACAAATAACTAAAACAACCACAACTGTCGGTCAGTCAGTCAACCAGGCACCTCTTGCAAAAAAGCAGAAGTGCATTACAATTTGAGGCGTCAACTGGTTGCATGTATGCTAGTGCGCTGACATGAGTATGCACATGTGTGTTTGTGGCATGCAACCGCTTGATGATGACACAATAGTTGATACTACGTTAACAACTGCTGTTACAGCTATGTGGCGCTAACTCGCTGTTGATTGCCGCTTAGTTTTGATTTAATTTTTTTTTACGCTATATTTTTATTGCTCGCACTCTTTCTCTGCCTTTTCTCGCACATTTTCGTGTCACTTACTTTGGAGGATGGAGTCATGTGTAGAAGTTCACGCAAGTCAGTAAAGCCCTCTGATCGTTATTCACTTGGGAATGACCAGAAACAATTCTTTTACATATGGTTCTAGTAGCTCACGACTTCACGTCTTTGACCAAGTATCCTAAGAACATCCGTTTGAAGACGAGCTAAAGTGAGAAGGCAAAACATCCCCTCCGCAGGGTTGTGCGCTCGGTTTGGGACCCGCCACCTAAAAAACGTAGTCATTGAAGAAGAACAACAAGCCTCGGATGAGAGACCCCCTTTTTATGACGACCATGGCAAACGAATAAAAGATTACGATTTGAGGGAATGCACCTGGAATGTCCGTCCGTCCGTCCAAGAAATGCGATGGACCGGATAAGGACTGAGACGAGTAGGTCCTTCCGGCATTTACTACAATGAACATATAAAGAAGTGCAAATTTGGTGTAGGACTCGTGGTAGGAGAAAGAATCCGTCACCGAGTACTGTCAGTCACACCAGTGGATGAACGTCTAGCCACAATCCGCGTCAACGCGAATTTCTTCAACATATCGCTGATTTGCGCCCACGCCCCGACGTAAGAGAAGGGCGAAGTGACCAAATGTGAACAACGCTTTCCTTTCATGGGCAAATGCATTTTTCCGAAAAAGAAGAAGTCGCGTGGTGCCATATCAGGTGAATACGGGGAGTGGTTAATGATTGAAGCAGAAGGAGACTATCTTGTATAAAATAAATTGATTTTGCCGAAAAACCATTTGTTCTGATCTTTTTTTAATGTCCTGTCTACTTTGGAACACACCTTGTAATACTACATAAACATTTCTATGTTCCAGTGCGAAAATGGGCGGAATGAAACTTTGCACGAATAATGTCCTTGAAATATGCCACCTAAATGAAGCACCAATGAAAATACCGAAATAAAATTTGGTAAAAAAATGTGTCGAAATCTATCTATTTATACCAAACACGCACCTACAAAATATGATGGCTTCAACTGCTGTAACTGAGGTTTTTTTTCCTAAAAAATCGGTCAGTATTTAAGATATTTTTATGAAAATAAATATCTTTCTTTGAAAGCAATATTGTAATTGTTTGTTGCGAGCAAGTTCTTTTGTTTAATACAAATTATTCAAAGAGGGCCTAGAATGCGTTGACGACAAACCAAGTCCAGGACGACCATCAACATTAACTAATGATGAACACGTCAATAAAATAAAGGATTGAGAATCGAGGATTTACAGACAGAGATCTTACTGGCATCGTTGGAATATCGGAAGGATCAGTGAACAGCATTTTAATAGAGAAAATAGAATAGAATTTTAATAGAGTGAAAACATGATGGGTTCAAAAATCCCTCAATTTTTTCGAAAAACACCGTCCCGTTAGCAAATGTGGAACTATGCTCTCCGACTATTAGTATGTCATGAAACGTATAGTTACTGGGGATGAGTCTTGGATCTATGCTTATGACCCGGAAATCGACAATCAATCGGCCGAATATCGTCACAATATGAGCCGAAGGCAAAACAAAAATACTTCGAAGCAGTAAAAAATTAGAGTTATGTTGACAGTTTTCTTTGATTAGCGAGGTGTGTTGCACTCCGAACCTCCGACCGACCAAACTGTTAACAAGGAATACTGTTTGAGTGCTATGTATCATTTACGTGAGGCTATTTGTAAAAAGAGCCCGAAATTATGGGCCGACAACTCTTGGTTTATACACTACGATAATGCACCGTCGAATACTGCATTGATTGTTCGTTAGTTTTTCTCGAAATTTTCAACCAATATCGTGCCATAATCACCATCTTCGCCCGATTTAACTCCGTGTGACGTCTGGCTATTCAGCAAACTCAAAGGACCGTTCCGGGAAAACCGTCTTGAGTCAATTGAAGACCTTAAACTTGAGTCGCTACGCGCATTGAAGGCTCTTCCGGAGATTTACTTTAACAACTGTTTCGGGGATTAGAAAAAAAAATAATTTTCAGATTATGAGCAAAGTCTTACTCTTCTTTGTCCATAGTAATACAAAATACAAAGATATCAATTGCTAAAGCTTAGGTTTTCCCCGAAAAAATCGGTCAATCTTTAGGATATTTTGTTGTAAATAAGTAACTTTCTCTAATAGCAATACGGTCTGGTACATAAATTAGATAAAACAAGATTTGCTGTTATAAAGAATACTATTTTCAAAGAATACGAATATTTATTAATTGAGTTTTCCAAAGAATTGTTTGTCCAAGTGCATTTTCGCTAACGAAACTGCAACAGTTAATAAAATGTACCACTAATTCCACTAACGAAAATGCAACAGTCAACAACCCCGAAGAATTTTAATAATTTGTATTTATTGTTCATTCAAGTGCATTTCCGCTAACGAAAATGCAACAGTTAACAAAATGTATAATAACTTTATTAACTGTATTACTTTGCAAAATGCACAAGACACATTTCCTAAGAATTTTTACGCAAGCATTTATTTTTAAGTTATTGCAAGAAAGCAAAATATTAGTATTTAAGAAAGCACAAAATAAAACGGAATGCTGATTATCGATTAAACCTTCAACTCAGTTGTTTAATTTGTCGTTGTTCATCACTTCGGTGAAAAAAGTGGCGCAGTCGGTAGGATACCCGTGTATCCTTGTGTGTAAAAATTTAAAATCAAGTTACATAAGAAAGGATATTGAATATTTCTATATTCGTAACGGGTAGAAAAAAAAAGAACAACGGATCCTTTAAAACATACAAAATATTTTTGCGAAAACGTTTAGTGAAAGTGGCATTTGAACTTCATAAGATTGAAGAACGAATCCTTTAAAATATACAAAATATTTCTGCGAAAACGTTTAGTGAAAGTGACATTTGAACTTCATAAGATTGAAGAACGAATCCTTTAAAACATACAAATTTTTCGAAAATAATACAAAAAGGGGGTGAAGAAAAGGGTAAAAAAGATTTACTCTTATCGATGATAATTTCAGACAACAACCGAAATATAAAGATATACCCATTTTAACAACTCATCAGAAACCAACTGCACATCCTAATCAACTTTAAACTCAACATAGTGACAATATTTTTTCCATCCTTGGAAACACATCCAGATCAACTTCAAACCCAACACAGAGCCAGACAGACAGCAATATAATATTCAGCAACAACACCAGAAACCAACTGCACATCCTAATCAACTTTAAACTCACCATAGTGACAATATTTTTTCCATCCTTGGAAACACATCCAGATCAACTTCGAACCCAACACAGAGCCAGGCAGACAGCAATATAATATTCAACAACAACATCAGAAAGTGAGAATCCGATTAACTATATTATATATTATTATTATTATTATTAACTGTATGTAACTGATAAAATTAGCATAGAGTAAGAAATTGAAAGAAAATTAAAATATACGTCTGGAAAACAAGAAATCAAAAAGTTGCAAGAGTTCCTACATAAAGTAACCTTGATAAAAACCCAAGCAAAGAAACATTATTTAAAATATATTATTAGAGAGAATTTCTTTTTTCTTCCTCCCGAACCTATAAAAAAAAAGGGAAATAAAATGGCAGTACCAGCTCAAAACATTCTTACTATAAACCCTTTAAAATATCTTAATAACTTACCTGAATTCTGTGGCGACTCAAGAGACCTGCAGACATTCACCACACTTATTAACCGAATACACCCACACCTACAAACATATGACGAACTGTCCCAACTAGTTTTTTCGGACTTAATAAAATCAAAGCTAAAAGGAAAAGCAAGACAGGCAATAGAAATAAACTGCCACGCGACCTCATGGACAGAGATTAAAAACATACTACAGAATAATTTCGGGGATAGACGTTCTTGCGAAGAACTCTTTGACGAATTACGTAGCGTGACCTTTAGAACAAACACTTTAGATTTTTACAACGACATGAAAACCAGGTTACACAGGTTAAATAACAAATTAGTAACCATTTTAGGAGAAACCGAAGCAACTAGAGAGAGTGCGATGAACAACAAGCGCACTGCCCTCAATATCTTTAAAAACAAACTTCCTGAACCAATGAAATCAATCCTTTTCTGTAGGAACCCAGAAGACTTGGAACATGCTATGGACATACTGTTCCAAGCCGGGTACGCACACACAGGGAACAATAACGTGAACAACAGCACAGAATTTAAAACTCATTCAAGTAATAGGAATACTGACTATAGAAACAATACACAATACAATAAAAAAGACAGTAGGAATAGAACACAATACGGGAATTCCCAACAACTATTCAACAGAAGGAATTTCCAACCAATGCCCCAAAATAACGGAAGAAATTACCAACAATCCCAGCCATACCAACAAGCAAACCCACAAAACCCTAGTCCTCAAAACCCATCCTTCCAGAGACCAAATTTCAGAAACCAACCGGAACCTATGGACATAGGAAAAATAGAAGTGGCTGAAAATTTTCAGGAATCAGCCTCAAGAATAAATTACCATTTATAATAATAAAAACAAAGATAGGTTTTATAAGACTTATAATAGACACAGGCGCAACAAACTCCATTTTAAATCCGGGTATCTGCGACCCCAAAAGAATTCATCCAACTAGCCCACTTTTAATTAAAACTCTCCAACATCGAATTTACGTTGACAAAAAGGCAATAGTACCCATGTTCGAAGAATTTAGCGACATTGGAACTAATAAACCAATAGAATTTTATATAATAAAATTTCATAACTTTTTTGACGGTCTAATAGGTAACGATATATTGAGACCACTAAATGCCTGTATCGATTATAAAAAGAACGAAATAAAGATCGGTAACAAGACACTCCCTATGCACTTCGAAAACGAAAACTTAAATGAAAGAAAGATAGTAGTACCAGATGACTCTGACCTAGTATATTATAGGGAAGAAAACAGCGGAAGCATTGTAAGAGAGGGAATTTTAAATGTAAGAAATCAAGAAGCAAAGACAAATTTACTATCTGAAACCAATCGGGTGACTACGCAAAAAGTAGATCACGAAAATTTTAACATAATCGAAAATAAAGAATCTAAACCATTGGCTGACCTAATTAGAATAGGGCACTTGAACCCCGAGGAAAGGTCACAATTTTTGCAAATAATAAAAGAATATCGTAATATTTTTTACCAGGAAAATGAAGGACTTTCATTTACTTCAGCAATAAAACATAGAATTAGAACTACAAACAACATACCTATATTGTCATATAGGTACCCATACGTACATAAGGAAGAAGTCACAGATCAAATCCAAGAAATGTTAAAACACGGGATAATTAGGAATAGCAATTCTCCCTACTCAGCCCCAATTTGGATCGTGCCAAAGAAGGCCGATGTCAGCGGGAAACCAAAGTGGAGACTTGTAATCGACTATCGTAAACTGAACGAAGTAACGATCGATGACAAGTTTCCCATCCCGAACATAGACGAGATTCTTGAAAAACTGGGAAGAAGCCAGTACTTCACTACACTCGATCTGGCTAAGGGTTTCCACCAAATCGAGATAGAGGAAGAAGACATCCACAAAACTGCATTTAGTGTCGAAGGAGGGCACTATGAATTTCTGCGAATGCCTTTCGGACTAAAAACAGCCCCTGCAACGTTCCAGAGATTGATGAATAATCTACTCCAAGATTATATCAACAAAATCTGCCTAGTACACCTGGACGATATAATCATATTTTCAACATCCTTACAGGAACATATCAACTCACTTAGACTTATATTCGCAATATTACAGGAGGCAAATTTAAAAGTCCAGCTAGATAAATCAGAATTTCTAAAAAAGGAAACAGAGTTCCTTGGGCACATAATTACAACGGAAGGAGTCAAGCCCAATCCTAAAAAGATAGAATGCGTTGTTAACTTCCCAATACCCAAAACAGCAAAACAGATCAAGCAATTCTTAGGGCTCACAGGCTACTATAGGAAGTTCATAAAGGACTACTCGGCTATAGCTAAACCAATGACTAGGTGCTTAAAGAAAGATTCACAGATAAATATAAATGACTCGGACTACGAAAAAAGTTTTAACACCCTCAAGACCCTACTAACACATGATCCAATATTAACACACCCAGACTTTTCTAAAACATTTACATTGACAACGGACGCGAGTAATTACGCTTTGGGAGCGGTACTTTCGCAAGATAATCATCCAATATGCTACGCCAGTCGCACCCTTAATACGCATGAAACAAATTATAGCACAATAGAGAAGGAATTATTGGCAATCGTATGGGCTACAAAATATTTTAGGCCATACCTTTTTGGTCGTAAGTTTATAATAGAGACAGATCACAAGCCACTGACATGGCTCTTTTCTATAAAGGAACCAAATTCAAAACTTGTTAGGTGGAGATAAAGATTATCTGAATACGATTATGATATTAGGTACAGGAAAGGAATAAAGAATAATAATGCCGACGCTTTGTCAAGGATTGAAATTGAACCCAGCATTAATACACTAGAGTGCGACAGGGGAACGATAAAAAGTACTACTTCACCAATTAATATGTTTAAAAATCAAGTAGTTATAATGAAAACTACCTCTGGATCATTAAGAATAAAAAATAAATCTGTTTTTAAAAATAAAAGAAGAATAATTTCTATGAAGGAAATGGACAGGAAAACAACAATTACAATACTAAAGAATCATTTTAATACAACACAACTGAATGCTATTTTTATCGAAGACGAATTTTATACTATGTTTAAAACTGTTTACGAAGAACTATTTTCAAATAACCCAAATTTTAAAGTACTTAGATCTACACTCATGACGGAAGACATAGAAGACGAAAATCGATTAACTGAAATTATTAAAAATGAACATCTTGACAAAAACCATAGAGGAATTCAGGCAGTATATAAAGAATTAATTACGCGAATTTACAATCCTAAATTAAAACAAAGGATAACTCAGTTCATAAATAACTGTGAAATTTGTAACTTAGAAAAATACGATAGGAAACCCCCGAAGATCCCTTACAAAATTACAGAAACTCCATCCAAACCTCTGGAAACATTACATATAGACGTATTTTATACTTTAGGTAAGAAACTTTTTATGACAGCAATCGATAAATTTTCGAAGTTCGCGTTAGCATTTCAAATAAACGGTAGGAGTTGGACAGAATTTAAAACAAAACTTTTGCTGATAATCAATACTTATGGGAAAATAAATAAAATTGTTATGGATAATGAACTAGGCTTTAAAGCTATACCGATGCAAGAATTTTTTAAAAAAGGATAACATAGATATTCACTATACTTCCAATAGTAACCATACGTCCAACGCCGACATTGAGAAACTACACAACACAATCAATGAGCACATACGCTTGTTAAGGCACGATAAAGAAAACAAAGACGAAAGTATAGAAAATAAAATGATAAGAATAATAGGTTTTTATAATAATACAATACATAGCACGACCGGCATCAAACCGATTGATTTGGCAAAGTACATGAAGATAGATACATAGAAATTCATGATCTTATAAATTCAAAGAAAGAAAAGTACATTCAGAAGTTAAATGAAAACCGGAAGAATATAGAATTAGAAGGCGGACCAAATTACATTAGAGAGATAAGAGGTGGTAAAAATCACAGAAAACACAGGAAAATTAATGCTGAAAAAATAGATGATGACCACTTACAGATAACAGAAACTGGACATAAATATTATAAAGCTCACGTTAGACCTAAGAAGAAATACCAAGACAAGAGTAACCCCAAAATCAAAGCTACAATTAAATAAATGTAATTTTTTTAGATGATTAAATGGATCATAATGATGACAACACTTACCCCAACATTCAAGAATCAAACCATCGACCTACAGGACATATCGAACAATAATGGATACATACCGATAAAAACAGGAGAGACTAAAACTGTAAAACACTACATAAAAGTGCTACACATAATAAACACCACAGAACACGAACGAACTATGGAAATAATCAAAACCAACATTGACATCCTAAAGATATCAGCAGCGAATCAAAAAAATTAATAAATACAATAAATAAGAACTTTATGCTATTAAGAGCAAAAAAAGAAAACCCTTACCCACATTTCCGAAGGAAACGGGCTCTCTTAAACATTATAGGAAAAGGTCTAAAAATTATTGCAGGTACAATGGACAGTGACGATGAAGAACAAATAACTAAAACTCTTAAATTACTACATACGAACGATGAAAACTTAACTAACGAAATGAACAAGCTAACCTATATAAACAATGTCATGAACTCCCAAATCCAGAATATAACTAACCACATAAACTATCAGCAAAACATTATCGGGGACTACTTAAACAAAGTCAAGAATATTATAGGGAATAAAATTTCAACCATAGAGGACGAGATAACATTTATAGAGCACATATACCAGATTAACAACGACATCTCATTCCTACGGCATCACGTAGACGACATAGGACAGATTATTTTCTCCGGGAAACTGGGAATCATCCCCACAGATGTTCTCAGTCAAACCGAACTCGAATTTATCACAGACTTCGACAGTTATACTAATATTAAAGTAGCCATAGCACTTCTTCTTCTTCTTAATTGGCGTAGACACCGCTTACGCGATTATAGCCGAGTTAACAACAGCGCGCTAGTCGTTTCTTCTTTTCGCTACGTGGCGCCAATTGGATACTCCAAGCGTAGCCAGGTTCTTCTCCACTTGGTCCTTCCAACGGAGTGGAGGTCTTCCTCTTCCTCTGCCTCCCCAGGCGGGTACTGCGTCGAATACTTTCAGAGCTGGAGTGTTTTCATCTATCCGGACAACATGACCTAGCCAGCGTAGCCGCTGTTTTTTAATTCGCTGAACTATGTCAAAGTCGTCGTATATCTCGTACAGCTCATCGTTCCATCGAATGCGATATTCGCCGTGGCCAATACGCAAAGGACCATAAATCTTTCGCACAATTTTTCTCTCGAAAACTCGTAACGTCGACTCATCGGTTGTTGTCATCGCCCAAGACTCTGCACCATTTAGCAGGACGGGAATTATGAGCGACTTATAGAGTTTAGCTTTTGTTCGTCGAGAGAGGACTTTACTTTTCAATTGCCTACTCAGTCCGAAGTAGCACCTGTTGGCAAGAGCAATCCTGCGTTGGATTTCTAGGCTGACATTGTTGGTGGTGTTTACGCTGGTTCCAAGATTGACGAAATTATCTACGACTTCAAAGTTATGACTGTCAACAGTGACATGAGTGCTAAGTCGCGAGTGCGACGACTGTTTGTTTGATGACAGGAGATATTTCGTCTTGCCCTCGTTCACTGCCAGACCCATTTTCTGTGCTTCCTTGTCCAGCCTGGAGAAAGCAGAACTAACGGCGCGGGTGTTGAGGCCGATGATATCAATATCATCGGCATACGCCAGCAGCTGTACACTCTTATAGAAGATGGTACCTTCTCTATTTAGTTCTGCAGCTCGAACTATTTTCTCCAGGAGCAGGTTGAAGAAGTCGAACGATAGGGAGTCGCCTTGTCTGAAACTTCGTTTGGTATCGAACGGCTCGGAGAGGTCCTTCCCAATCCTGACGGAGCTTTTCGTGTTGTTCAACGTCAGTTTACACAGCCGTATTAGTTTTGCAGGGATACCAAATTCAGACATCGCGGCATAAAGGCAGCTCCTTTTCGTGCTGTCGAAAGCAGCTTTGAAATAGACGAAGAGGTGGTGTGTGTCGATTCTCCTTTTACGGGTCTTTTCCAAGATTTGGAGCATGATGAATATCTGGTCGGTTGTTGATTTTCCAGGTCTGAAGCCACACTGATAAGGTCCAATCAGTTTGTTGACGGTGGGCTTTAATCTTTCACACAATACGCTCGATAGAACCTTATATGCGATGTTGAGGAGGCTAATCCCAAGGTAGTTGGCGCAGATTGTGGGGTCTCCTTTTTTATGGATTGGGCATAGCACACTTAAATTCCACTCGTTGGGCATGCTCTCGTCCGACCACATTTTACAAAGAAGCTGATGCATGCTCCCTATTAGTTCTTCGCCGCCGTGTTTGAATAGCTCGGCCGGTAGTCCGTCGGCCCCTGCCGCTTTGTTGTTCTTGAGGCGGGCAATTGCTATTCGAACTTCTTCATGGTCGGGTAATGGAACGTCTGCTCCATCGTCATCGATTGGGGAATCGGGTTCTGCTTCTCCTGGTGTTGTGCGTTCACTGCCATTCAGCAGGCTGGAGAAGTGTTCCCTCCATAATTTAAGTATGCTCTGGACATCGGTCACTAGATCACCTTTGGGGGTTCTACAAGAGTATGCTCCGGTCTTGAAACCTTCCTTGTGTTTGTTGGCGTGCGTTTTTTGCTGCACAGAGGCGAGTGCGAATCTTAGCCGCAACAAGATAGTGGTCCGAGTCGATGTTAGGACCTCGGAGCGCACGCACATCTAAAACACTGGAGACGTGTCTTCCGTCTATCACAACATGATCGATCTGGTTGGTAGTTTTTCGATCCGGAGACAGCCAGGTAGCTTGATGAATCTTCTTATGCTGGAATCTAGTACTACACATAACCATATTTCGGGCCCCGGCGAAGTCAATCAGCCTCAACCCATCTGGGGATGTTTCGTCGTGGAGGCTGAATTTACCGACCGTAGTGCCAAATATACCTTCTTTGCCCACCCTGGCGTTAAAGTCGCCAAGCACGATTTTGACATCGTGGCGGGTTCAGCTCTCATAGCCACGCTCCAAGCGCTCATAGAAGGCATCTTTGGTCACATCGTCCTTCTCTTCCGTCGGGGCGTGGGGGCAAATCAGCGATATGTTGAAGAACCTCGCTTTGATGCGGATTGTGGCTAGACGTTCATTCCCTGGATTGAATGATAGTACTCGGCGACGGATCCAACACCAAACTTGCGCTCCATTATATGGCCACTGTAGTAAATGTCACAAGGACCTACTCGTCTCTGTCCTTGTCCCGTCCATCGCGTTTCTTGGACGGCGGTGATGTCAGCCTTTATTTTTGCGAGGACATCAACCAGCTGGGCAGCGGCACCTTCCCAATTAAGGGTCCGGACATTCCAGGTGCATGCCCTCAAATCGTAGTCCTTATTCCGTTTGCCATGGTCGTCATCAAAAGGGGGGTCTCTCATCCGAGGCTGTTTCAACTTTTTCATTGGTATTGTTTTTTTACGTGGCGGGTCCCAAGCCCAGCGCACAACCCTATGTAGGGAATGTTTCGCCTTCTCACATTAGCTCACCTTCGAACGGATGTTCTTAGGCTACCCGGAGGATACGTGGTCAAAGACCAGAAGTAGTGAGCTGCTTGAGCCATGTGTAAAAGAATCGTTTCTGGCCACTCCCAAGTGAATGGCGATCAGAGAACTTTCCTCACTTGCGTGAACTTCTACACATAACTCCAACCATAGCACTTCACGAAGGTAATATTATAATAATTCTCTCTATACCACAATATTCGCAAGATTCACTATCCATGGTGACATTCGTACCTGTTTAAATGAGTTAAGCATCCACCCTCTCTACCCGGTAAAACTAGCGCATCCTAATAAAACAGCGCAATTCACCACAGGATGCTACTGCAACAGAACACCAATTTAACTCACCACACCTCTACACCAACCCAACCAACAAAAGGAGTGGACAACGGGGAGGCTGACATAATTCGTTTACACAATTCGCCACGCACTCATCGCTGATACACATTCGCTTTTTACGCACGTACTGAGAACACACGTCCCGCTACAGTTTTTGAACATCGACAGCGATCTATCTACATCGACAACATTCGTTACTTCAATAATCGAAATATTTAACTTTAAGAAAAGGAATATTTGTAAAAGGTCAAATACTTCTTTAATAAATTATTTGTACCATATACACTTTAGTGCAGCGGTCTTTTTATTCCGAATGTGCGTGATTACCAATTTAATAATTTTATGATTACCACAGTACAAATAGAGACAGATATGTATCTATTTGTTACAAAATTAAATATGGTCCTTCGAGCCATAGTGAAAGGCCCTATGGATTAGTGAAACAAGTAAAAACAGACGAGAAAAATTAAAACAAAACAAAGGAATTGTGTGTTAAACAAAACTCCCAAAAAAAAAAAAACCGAATAAATAAAATAAAATAAAAACCTAGTGCAGTGACATAGTTTTGTAGGAAATTTACTGCTCTATAAAAATGGTCTACTACGATATTTCGATTAAGTTAAGCGTTTACGAGATATTCATCGTCAAACATCAATATATTAGGGTGATTCAAAAAAATTTTTTTTAGTTTCGTTAAAAACAACTGAAAAATGGGTTCCTAGACACCTCTAAAAATATAAAAATCTATTCATAATAATTTTTTTTCATTGAGTTATAAAATTAATAAGAAATGAAGAATTTTTCCAAAAATAGTCAAATTTCAACCGTTAATATCTTTTAAACGGTTGGGTTTACGAAAAAATCATGCGAGACCATATTTTAGAGCATTCAATTTCCTACAAAACCTAATTAACAAAATATTTTTTCAAGTAGCTGGAAGCGAGATATAAATTTTTCTATCTGATAATAAGAAAAATTGAAAACCGTTAGGCGGAGGACCTTCCCGTTACAATTAAAAACTCATATTTGGAGAGGCTTTCAATAATAGAGGTGTCTAGGAACCTATTTTTGCAGTACCACTTACAAAAAAAAAAAAAAATATTTTGAATCATTTTAATATATGTTCATACTATATACATATGTACATGTTCATATCAGCAACATAAACAAAGTATATAACAAACATAAGCCTAACTTCTTACAAATCAACAAACAACATACAAAGTGCATGCGGGAGAATACCTGCACATTCTTTATTTAGCCTTCACACTCTCTTCTCAGAGCGAAAATACGGCATAGAATCTGCCTGTAATTTTATACCCTATACTGGGTACCATATGCTAAATTATTAAAATTTTAAATTTTAATTAATTTTCCAAAAAAGGGTTATCTTAATTTTCCGTAAAAAAGTAAACGGTAAGACAAAGTAAAATTGACTTTTACAAAATACATTTATTAGAACGTATGCAAAACTAACAAGTAACGAAGGGCTAAGTTCGGGTGTCACCGAACATTTTATACTCTCGCATGATAAAGTGATAATCGAGATTTCATTGTCCGTCATTTACATATTTTTCAAATACCGTATTTGTGTAAAGTTTTATTCCGCTATCATCATTGGTTCCTAATGTATATAGTATATTATACAGAGAAGGCATCAGATGGAATTCAAAATAGCGTTGTGTTGGAAGAAGGCGTGGTTGTGAACCGATTTCACTCATATTTCGTACATGTCATCAGGGTGTTAAGAAAATATTATATACTGAATTTCATTGAAATCGGTAGAGTATGTAATTCCTGAGATATGGTTTTTGGTCCATAAATGGGCGACGCCACGCCCATTTTCAATTTAAAAAAAAGCCTGGGTGCAGCTTCCTTCTGCAATTTCTTCCGTAAAATTTAGTGTTTCTGACGTTTTGTGTTAGTCCGTTAACGCACTTTTAGTGATTTTCAACATAACCTTTGTATGGTATTTTTGAACTGTATATGGAAATGCCTGAAGAAAACGACTCTGTAGATTTTGGTTGACATAGCTATAGTAGTTTCCGAGATACGTACAAAAACTTAGTAGGGGGCGGGGCCACGCCCACTTTTCCAAAAAAATTACGTCCAAATACGCCCCTCCCTAATGCGATCCCTTGTGCCAAATTTCACTTTAATATCTTTATTTATGGCTTAGTTATGACACTTTATAGGTTTTCGGTTTACGCCATTTTGTGGGCGTGGCAGTTGGCCGATTTTGCCCATCTTCGAACTTAACCTTCTTATGGAGCCAAGGAATACGTGTACCAAGTTTCATCATGATATCTCAATTTTTACTCAAGTTACAGCTTGCACGGACGGACGGACGGACAGACGGACGGACGGACAGACAGACATCCGGATTTCGACTCTACTCGTCACCCTGATCACTTTGGTATATATAACCCTATATCTGACTCTTTTAGTTTTAGGACTTACAAACAACCGTTATGTGAACAAAACTATAATACTCTCCTTAGCAACATTGTTGAGAGTATAAAAATCAGATTAACGAAATATACATCAAATTATAAATTTGAACAACATACATTCCAACATACGTACATACACACATGTGCATTTAAACATACACATCTTTTTAAAGTCCATATTAGCATCTCTTCTGCAATACCACTTGTTCTTTGTCAAACAAAAACAAGCAGGATTGCAAGAAAAACAAAAAAAAAACATTACAGCATATTCTTTGCCCACATGCATTAGCACTAATAAGTCGTGCATACTTATGTACAAAGCATATTGATCTCTTCGACGAGCTCGCAATTGCACAAAAACAAGTACATACAAGCCAATTATTAGGGTGTGCCTATATACCTATATAGAAAATACTTAAAAATAATATTGTGGTTTGAAAACAAATCATATAAAATAGAAACAAATTTAAATAGCAAGTATACAAGTAACGGTATTAATAAAACAAATAATCCGTCTTTTACGAAAAAAAAAGTTTATATACTTAAAATAGTATTCAGTTCACACTGAGAAACTTTTTCTTCATTTTAAAAAATATTTCTTCATAGAACTAAAATAATGAACAATAACAAAAATCATAGCACACCTGGAGCTACACGCTCAAAACAGATTGCTAAATTTATTTCAGAAAGTGACAGTTTAACAAGATACTGCACTAGATTTGCCTCTTCACCGATTCACGAAAACTCGGAATCGTTACCAGAAATCAGAAATACACTCAGTCCTTTTTTTACGCGATCTCTTTTTACGCTATTTCACTTTAACGCGGTTATTTTTGCAGCGCAAATTCCTTTTTACGCGAATTTCTCACTTTAACGCGATTGCTCTTTTTCGCTTTTTGCTTGGTCTTAAACTTGCAGCAGAATTGGAAAATTATTTTGTAGCAAATGATACTGATGCCGAACGTGAACGAATTTTTCAAAAAGAATTGAGTCTCTGCATGTTAAGATATAAAGTACTACATCGGAATTTATTGGGTCCAAAAAGAAGCATTCAAACAAAATTAACTGAATTTATGGTGCAAACTCAATCGGAGATGCTAAGTCAATCAGAACATCAATCCATAGTTCTTACTATTGATTCTGATACAAATTCTAGTGATATCAAAATAAGCGGCTGAGAATAATTTCCACTACGGATAATGACAGTGATTAAACAGCATTCAACGGTTTTTTTCAATAAATCTACCTATTTTCTATTTTCTTCTCTTTTATATATGGTTTTTGTTTTGTATTTTTTATTTTGATATGAATGAATAAGTCATAAGTCTGAAATTTGAAACTTATTGTATTGTTTTTGAATATTTTTTTGCGCGTATATTTTGTTATACGCGATATTTTTTATATTCGGAACCAATTCGTCAGTTAATATTGGAAAACTAACCATTTTTACGCGATTTTTTTTTTTACGCGATTAGTGGCAGAACCAAAAATCGCGTAAAAAAAGGACTGAGTGTATAAATCTGGAGGATGGAGTCATGTGTAGAAGTTCACGCAAGTGAGGAAAGTTCTCTGATCGCCATTCACTTGGGAGTGGCCAGAAACGATTCTTTTACACATGGCTCAAGCAGCTCACTACTTCCGGTCTTTGACCAAGTATCCTCTGGGCCTAAGAACATCCGTTCGAAGGCGAGCTAAAGTGAGAAGGCGAAACATTCCCTACAAGGGTTGTGCGCTGGGTTTGGGACCCGCCACATAAAAACACCCCCAGTGAAGAGCTACAACCAGCCTCGGATGAGAGACCCCCCTTTTGATGACGACCATGGCAAACGAAATAAGGACTACGAATTGAGGGCATGCACCTGGAATGTCCGGTCCCTTAATTGGGAAGGTGCCCAGCTGGTTGATGTCCTCGTAAAGACAAAGGCTGACATCACCGCCGTCCAAGAAATGCGATGGACGGGACAAGGACAGAGACGAATAGGTCCTTGTGATCCTTGTGAACCTACTGGTGGTGGTGGTGGGAGAGAGACTCCGTCGCCGAGTACTATCATTCACTGCGGTGAATGAACGTCTAGCCACAATCCGCATCAAAGCGAGGTTCTTCAACATATCGCTGATTTGCGCCCACGCCCCGACGGAAGAGAAGGACGATGTGACCAAAGATGCCTTCTAAGCTGCCCCCGCCACGATGTCAAAATCGTGCTTGGCGACATCAACGCCAGGGTGGGCAAAGAAGGTATATTTGGCACTACGGTCGGTATCAGCCTCCACGACGAAACATCCCCAAATGGGTTGAGGCTGATTGACTTCGCCGGGGCCCGAAATATGGTTAAGTACTAGATTCCAGCATAAAAAGATTCATCAAGCTACCTGGCTGTCTCCGGATCGAAAAACTACCAACCAGATCGATCATGTTGTGATAGACGGAAGACACGTCTCCAGTGTTTTAGATGTGCGTGCGCTCCGAGGTCCTAACATCGACTCGGACCACTATCTTGTTGCAGCTAAGATTCGCACCCGCCTCTGTGCAGCAAAAAACGCGCGCCACCAAACACAAGGAAGGTTCGACGTCGAGAAGCTGCAATCACAACAGACAGCCGAACGATTTCTACTCGGCTTGCACTCCTGCTCTCTGCGAGCACTCGTCAACAACTCGGTATAGGGGAATTGTGGGATTGGTTTTCGGAAAGTTCAAAAGAACAGCTGGTACGACGAGGAGTGCCGTGTCGCAACGGAGAGAAAACAGGCTGCCTACCTCGCAACGTTACGATCGACCACTACACGTGCGGGATGGGATAGATACCGAGAGTTGAAGAGGGAAGCGAGACGCATTTGCAGACAGAAGAAGAAAGAGGCTGAAATGCGTGAGTACGAAGAGCTTGATAAGCTGGCCGACAGGGGTAATGCTCGAAAATTCTACGAAAAATGCGGCGGCTTACGGAAACCGGAAAGAACCCCCAAAGGTGATCTAGTCACTGATGCCCAGAGCATACTTAAATTATGGAGGGAACACTTCTCCAGCCTGCTGAATGGCAGTGAACGTACAACACCAGGAGAAGGAGAACCCGATTCCCCAATCGATGACGATGGAGCAGACGTTCCATTACCCGACCATGAAGAAGTGCGAGTAGCAATTGCTCGCCTGAAGAACAACAAAGCGGCAGGGGCCGACGGATTGCCGGCCGAGCTATTCAAACACGGCGGCGAAGAACTGATAAGGTGCATGCATCAGCTTCTTTGTAAAATATGGTCAGAAGCATGCCCAACGAGAATTTAACTATGCCCAATCCATAAAAAAGGAGACCCCACAATCTGCGCCAACTACCGTGGGATTAGCCTCCTCAACATCGCATATAAGGTTCTATCGAGCGTATTGTGTGAAAGATTAAAGCCCACCGTCAACAAACTGATTGGACCTTATCAGTGTGGCTTTAGACCTGGAAAATCAACAACCGCCCAGTATTTAACCATGCGCCAAATCTTGGAAAAGACCCGTGAAAGGAAAATTGACCTCTTCGTCGATTTAAAAGCTGCTTTCGACAGCACGAGAAGGAACTGCCTTTATGCCGCGATGTCTGAATTTGGTATCCCCGCAAAACTAATACGGCTGTGTAAACTGACGTTGAATAACACCAAAAGCTTCGTCAGGATCGGGAAGGGACTCTCCGAGCCGTTCGATACCAAACGAGGTTTCAGACAAGGCGATTCCTTATCGTGCGACTTTTTCAACCTGCTATTGGAGAAAATAGTTCGAGCCGCAGAACTAAATAGAGAAGGTACCATCTTCTATAAGAGTGTACAGCTGTTGGCGTATGCCGATGATATTGATATCATCGGCCTCAACACCCGCGCCGTTAGTTCTGCTTTTCCAGGCTGGACAAGGAAGCACAGAAAATGGGTCTGGCAGTGAACGAGGGCAAGACGAAATATCTCCTGTCATCAAACAAACAGTCGTCGCATTCGCAGTTGACAGTCATAACTTTGAAGTCGTAGATAATTTCGTCTATCTTGGAACCAGCGTAAACACCACCAACAATGTCAGCCTAGAAATCCAACGCAGGATAACTCTTGCCAACAGGTGCTACTTCGCAAAGTCCTCTCTCGACAAACAAAAACCAAACTCTATAAGTCACTCATAATTCCCGTCCTGCTGTATGGTGCAGTCTTGGACGATGTCAACAACGGATGAGTCGACGTTGCGAGTTTTCGAGAGAAAAGTTCTGCGAAAGATTTATGGTCCTTTGCGCGTTAGCCACGGCGAATACCGCATTCGATGGAACGATGAGCTGTACGAGATATACGACGACATCGACATAGTTCAGCGAATAAAAAGACAGCGGCTACGCTGGCTAGTGTCCGGATGGATGAAACCTCCAGAAATATTCGACCCAGTACCCGCCGGGGGAAGCAGAGGAAGAGGAAGACCTCCACTCCGTTGGAAGGACCAAGTGGAGAAGGAGAAGAAGTTGGCGCCACGTAGCGAAAAGAAGAAACGACTGGCGCGCTGTTGTTAACTCGGCTATAAACACGCCAATTAAGAAGAAGAAGTATAAATCTCAACAATTTTTGGATACGACTCTGACGATTCAGATCTACCTCAAAATTTCAAATTATCGGCTTACGATATTTACGAAAACTGCTTAGACCAGTACGAAGAAACAAAAGCTATGATCTCCGATCAACTAATGTCAGAAACCTTTTCAGGTTATGAAGAATGGCACCTACTTCCGGGACATGTTCAGAGTACATAAACATCCTCAATTATCACATGCGCAAAAATTGTAGCACCTCAGATACAAAACTAAAGGTCAAGCAGGCGAAAATAGTCAAACAGTTCGCATTAAATGACGACAATTTCAATTTGGCTTGGGAAGCTCGAAAAGCTAGATATGAAAACGACAGAATACTGGTCGATAAGCAAGTAACGACACTAATAAACTTGCCAAAAATCAAGAAAGGAACAAGTGTAGAATTCATCAAACTAGAATCCACTGTTTCAAATTGCTTGTCGATTCTATCGACACTAAATATTCCCACAGACAGCTGGGACCCAATTCTGGTAAACATTTGCACCGCCGCATTACCAGAAAAGTCGTTACTTCTATGGGAGCAATCGCTCTCATCACGAAAAAAGTGCCCAACGTGGCAACAAATGAAAGATTTTCTCACCACCCAATATGAAATTGCGGAAAGGTTAGAAAAAAAAATAATCAAAAGTAAGAACACTAAATACGACCAAAATGGAAGCTTAAACAGACCCCAAGCTAGAAGCAACAAAAATTTAAATAAAAGCTTTTACAAAACACAAACGTTTACATCAGAACAAAGAAAACATACGTCATGCGAACTATGCACGAGAGGGCATAAACTGATATCTTGCGAGAAGTTTAAAAAATTAAACATTAAGGGGCTATACCAGTGTGACGCATGAAAAATTAGGCGATTTTCGTGAATTTTTTTAAAAGAAAGTACTAGATTGAATGTTTCGACGTTCTATGGACGTAATAAAGTATATTTTTAGCTATGTATATTAAAAAAAAAAATTTACAAAAATATTGAAAAATAACGGAGTAATGTGCTGTCTGCGGAAGTGCCAAAAAAAAAGAGTGCCTCAACTGCTGGCATGATTCCGGTCGATTGAGTGGCTGAAACAAAAAAATTCAAAATGTTTATTAAACTTAAATATATTTTCTATATAATGGACTACGATCTTTGAAAAATATCAAAAATTAAGAAAATGGCGCCATTTTGAAAAAAAAAATCGTTTTTTTACGAAAAAAATTGTCGTTTTTTTAATGCCAAATTGACAATTTTCAGCCAATCAAAAAGATCGTAGTCTATTGTATAGCAAATGTATTCAACTATATCCAGTTTTAATTTGAAGTCGATCGGTTAATTTCTCGTTGAGTTATAATGTCAGCAAATTTGAAAAATGTCGTTTCGAGAAAAACGCGTTTAAAGTTTCACTTATATATGTTTGCACCTCTGAGCGGTCGCTATTTAGAAAGCTGCCATTCAAAAACTATTTAAAATACGACCTCGCCGATTTCACAGGATATTTTTGAATATATAAGCTATCGAAAAAAGCAAAAAAAAAAATTTTTTTTTTTTGAAAGTGTCACACTGGTATAGCCCCTTAACGAAAGGAACAACTTTGTCAGATCAAAAATACTCTGTACAAACTGCTTGTCCCACTCACACAATCTTAATATTTGCAAAAGCAAATTTAACTGCTTATATTGTCTCAAAAGACGCAATTCAATGCTTCATTACAGCAGATATCCCATCTCACCCCAAAGAAGCGCTTATTCACAAAAAAGATCCACGGGTTTAATTGCAAAAGCAAATCCCGAAACCCAAAATTCAAAAAATTGCCAAGAGACACCATGTTGCTCAAAGGCACAAAAAACTCAAACGCTGCACAGCCAAACACAAAGTGGACTAGTTACAGAACTAGGTACCACCACACCAACTGAAGTTGTGAAAAAATCAAATAAATGCCTTAATTCACAATTAAGGAAATCTCAATATATAGGGAAACTTCCCCAAATATTAAACAAAACTAAAGAAGATCAGTATTGTGAGGACTTTTCTATAGCCCCAACTACTCGATCAAATAATGGTCGGTACGTCGTACGACAACCACTAGAGCCACAATTATGCAATACCCCACATAAAGGTAGAAAAATCAAAGTCAGATTCCATCTGACAACCTCATATAAAAACACAAATATATGTTCGTACCCTTTCGACCACGCAGGATGGCTTTCGCCAATAATGGAAAAATAAAAAAAAAAACTGGACAAATCCTAGAGCGGTGGCGCACTAATACTTGTCAAATTAGTGCATACGCACTAATATATACAAAAATTTCCAAAAAGTCGCAAAAACGACACTTTTTTCATACATTTTCAAAAATAAATAAAATCTCAAAAGAAAGTTAAGGGATCACCATACTCCCAATGCGATACAGTGACGCACCTACTCTTACAAAAGGCAAAGGTCGTTCTTATCGCATCTATCTAAGCGCTACTCATATGGGTGGGTTATGGAAATCAGCTCTAAGAAGCATCAACTTAAGTATGAAGAACTTTCTACTCTATGAATCGAAGCCGTTCTCCATTCACGGCCATTCTCTCGCAAGATCGCTCTAATTTCATAGTCCTAAATCTAGGGCTAAGGAGTACTCATTCTGGCCACTTCTGAGCCAGACGTGGAGTTACTATCCTTTATGAGCCGATAACACAGAAAAGGCAAATAATAAATAATCCACTTAATAAAACGATAAAGGAAAAATCGCAAATAGAAAAGGTTGTCAGTAAAATCAAATAAACCCGCATAATTAAGTTGCATCTCTTAAGCACCTACCCGTATATTAAAATGCACATTCAAATACATGTGATATGTTTCAAACCAAAATCCGTTCTCTGCACACACGGATAAATATCTGCTGTCAGAACGAACTCCGTCAAGAGGCAAAATATTCGCCTAGGGGGCCCAGGATGTTTAAATGAGTTAAGCATACCCTCTCTACCCGGTAAAACTAGCGCATCCTAATAAAACAGCGCAATTCACCACAGGATGCTACTGCAACAGAACATTGGACCGCGCATAATTCGTTTACACAATTCGCCACGCACTCATCGCTGATACACATTCGCTTTTTACGCACGTACTGAGAACACACGTCCCGCTACAGTTTTTGAACATCGACAGCGATCTATCTACATCGACAACATTCGATACTTCAATAATCGAAATATTTAACTTTAAGAAAAGGAATATTTGTAAAAGGTCAAATACTTCTTTAATAAATTATTTGTACCATATACACTTTAGTGCAGCGGTCTTTTTATTCTGAATGTGCGTGATTACCAATTTAATAATTTTATGATTACCACAGTACAAATAGAGACAGATATGTATCTATTTGTTACAAAATTAAATAGTACCCATTCCTGACAAAAATAATAAATCCATAAAGGTTAGCCACTCTGGTGTTCTCATAGATTCAGAAAGCAATATTTATAGCACATATATTAAAGATAATCTAAAAAGAAATCTTATAAAAATTAACGATGATTGTTTAAACAAAATACTAAACTTTGAAGAAGCTAATTGCAAAATGCAAACATTAAATACACAAGAGATAAGCGAAATAATTCCTGGAGTACTAATTCTTAAACATTTTAACAGCACAATATCCCATAACTGCAACAAAGCTAAATTAAACATTTCAAGAAATTACTTAATCAAATTCGAAAATTGTGAAATAAACGCGTTAAACAAGACTTTTACAAATGTCAAAATAAAAATACAAGACAAGTTTATTCTACCTAATATCATTACAAAAATTAAAGACAATAGTAATACAACACTAGCAGACATAAAAATTGAATCTTTATATCTGAAGCAAATAGAATACGAAGAAACACTGAAAAATATACTATATACAGATAAGAACTCAAAAATACTTAGTTTTGGTATAGATATCTCAATTATTATATCAATATGTATCTTAATTATTTTTATATACCTCTTTAAGAATACAAAAACATATATTCCAAATGTACAATTAAAAAATTAAACTACTATAAACAATCCGGCAAAGATAATATAATTTCGTCGGAGCCTCAAACTAACGGTGGGGGTGTTATAAAGAAACTATTTTCAAAGAATACGAATATTTATTAATTGAGTTTTCCAAAGAATTGTTTGTCCAAGTGCATTTTCGCTAACGAAAATGCAACAGTTAATAAAATGTACCACTAATTCCACTAACGAAAATGCAACAGTCAACAACTCCGAAGAATTTTAATAATTTGTATTTATTGTTCATTCAAGTGCATTTCCGCTAACGAAAATGCAACAGTTAACAAAATGTATAATAACTTTATTAACTGTATTACTTTGCAAAATGCACAAGACACATTTCCTAAGAATTTTTACGCAAGCATTTATTTTTAAGTTATTGCAAGAAAGCAAAATATTAGTATTTAAGAAAGCACAAAATCGATTATCGATTAAACCTTCAACTCAGTTGTTTAATTTGTCGTTGTTCATCACTTCGGTGAAAAAAGTATTTGCCTCGGTCCGCATGCATCTAATATAATGTTTTCTGAACTATGTACTATATATAGGTCTGTATGTCAGATACCTAGACCAAATAAAGCTAACCTTTTTCTTACATGTAATAGTAATTGATGAAATCGGCCAATGAGCTGCCCCAGTTTTCATCATATACCTTTTCATGATATCTATGATTTTTAAAAAAGTCGGAAATGCATAATAAACGGCTGCACTCAAATTTAGTCATTCCTTACTTTTTTATTTCACAGAATCTCCATTTTATTTTTTAGCCACCATTATGTTTTTAACTAATTCCCGATATTAGTGCACATGCCTGGCGATTCCAACGATTTTGGTACTTTCCAACGGTTATTGCGCTACAAGTCGCAAAAAACATATAAAGACAAGAGCAACAACAACACCAGCTTTGACACCTAACAAAGCGCCAGAAATACATACATACATATTTGTTTGAGAGAGGGTGTGTGTGTGTAATAACTAACTAACACTGTTGAAGCCGTGCAGCACGAACGCCCGTTTTCTATTCGTGTTGCAAATGTGAAATATCACAACGGAAAGAACAGTTTTTGACTATTGGCAGAGTGGAGTAAACGCCACAAATACACACATGCAAACATGTATACGGATAACGGCAAATACGGAAAAAATCCGCCAATTGGCAGTTGGCACATTCTCAATAATATAACCGGTTGAATTTGTCGGTACTCAGTGCTACGCTCACCGCTCACCAACATAAGTACATCATTGCTCCCTAGCAGCGCCGGAAAGTGATTCCATTCGATTTGTTGCAAGTTTACTTTGCTGTTGATTGTTCGAGTAACTTCGTATAGGTTCTGAATGTGTGTATGTATCAGCTTGCAGTTATTTCTAATACTCGGTTATTGCTCGTTGGCCGCATTGTTTCTAGCATGCTTTGCTCGTTCGTGTTGTTCTTGTAATGTGTACACTGAAAATTGTGAAATCGAATTCGAAATGCATTCGCCAAAACGAAATGAAATTCTTCGCAAAGGATATTGCCGAGGCGTCGAATAATAAGTGAATTTGGAAAACACTAAATGTGGAAACAACAACAACTAAAACAATAACAATGACATCTACAATAATAACGATTTCCACAGCAACAAAATTATTACAAAAACAACAAGCCATTACAAAAGCAACTTTAATGCCGTATAGTATGTAATGACAACAACAAAAACAAAAAACTCTAACTTTTGCAACAACACAAATATACTGCCATACTGTTAACAATAACAACAACAAAACACCAGCCTTTACAATAACAATAACTGGGGTAACGATGCACGTTGTCATGCATTGAGCAATAACAGCAATAAGATTGGAGGCACACACATGAAGACAGCAACGCAATAACAACAACAAGTGCCAACAACGGCGACAGCCACAAAAGCTTGGCAAATACTAGCTGCTAGTAAAAACACGACAAGCAGGCAGAAAGAAGCACAAACATCGCTTGGCACAATAATAACAACAAGCACAAAAACAACAACTACAACTATAATAGCAGCGGCAAAACCAAAAGCGTCATGATAGCCAGCAATCCAATTGGACGACAAAACATCACGGAAACGAACGAAAATCATTCGAGTGCGCTCAGCGATGATTGAATCAAGGAATTACATTACGATTTCATAAGTCCTGCGGCCGGCTTGGTGGAGACAACCGACCTGCCGAGGTCTGAGCTGTAATAAAATTTCACCCATCTAGTGTATCAGGTTCAAACTAAATTCTAGTAACCGATTATCTGACCTTGTTTGCATACAAGGACTTGATTTTTATCGGTTCGTTTGTATGGCAGCTATAATTGTTAGATATTGGCAGATCTGACAAATGAACAGCTTTTTGAGGACAAACGTTGCAAAATTTCAGATCGACATCTCAAAAAAAGAGAAGTATGTATGTCCAAATCAGCATTTGCAAACTCTGCTTAAAAGTTGAATCTATCATATTTCATTGGTTGGTTTTCATTTGGGCCAGTCCAGTATCAAGCTTTACGACAAAAAGCTCCATCATGATTAAGTTTTTAATTATTAATAGGTAATCAGATTAATGAACCTAGCCAAGTCCCCTCGTGGCTCAATCTATTACAACGTCGATAGATTAAGAGACCCTGATCAAGATTTTGTCGTATGTTCTTCACGCCGAAAAAATTTTATGTTCTTATAAGATCTGGATTTGAAGTATTTGAATATTTAAAGGCTCATATAAGAAAAGAGAACCTATACTTCATCAAACATCGCTAACCTTCCACCATTTAGTGAGCTCTACATCAGATCAGTTTCTCTCCGCGGAAAATAATTATCTGGGCCATTTTCAAAATCCGCAGGTATTGATTAAGGCCTCGACCGAGAGTTCCGAAGCTTACCGAATAAAGAAGCTTGCTAATTACTATTGCCTGCCGCGGTTAGTCTCAAATTTAATAAACAAGAAAGTTCCAACTCCTCGAAACCACGCTGGAAATTAATAGAAGAAAAGGTGTCACAATACTCACTCTACCAATTGGAACATTAACCCCTCAAATTCATACTGTTTAGGAAAGGTATATTCAGTAAACAGATTGGAAGATTAAACCCTCAAATTCATGCTGGTAGTAAAAGGAAGGAGAGTTGTCGAATAAGCATTAAAAGTACCGAAGATTACTACTGAGATGCTTCCTTCTTCGAACTTACTTACCAATTACTAACATCCCACTTCGGACTACCATCTTTGAGTCTTTCAACACTGAAGCCTCAGTAAACAATTGCCTCCTCCCCAGAATCGATCGTTTTAATAATTTACACGCTCACACCCGACGACTCCAGTCGATTCAGCTCGTTATTATTGCTGTTTGAACAACGATTTTATGCTGTGCAACGACTTGCAACATTTCATATTTTAGAAATCTTTTGTTTTCCGAATGTGCCAGGCCAGCGAGACAACCAGCTACCAAACCAAACGAAAATCATCCATAAAGTCCAAGGAGCGCGCGAACCATTTCAATTTAAACTAGCTGAGCTTATGTTTTATTTAGTATTACGATATCGCATATATGATTGGATGCATGAATACTTGATACTAGTAGATGAGTAAGTAGATGTGTCAGTACTTGCGAGAGCGCGCGAAGAGACGTCAGCGACGAGACGGGCTCTGACGTAAAGCTATTTGCTTGACTGTCAAAGCTATTGTGGCGTTTCCACTTGACTGGGCAAGCTCCTCGCTAGCGAGCTGACTGTCTGACTGCCACAGTGATTGACTGCTTAGTGTTGCAAATGAAAGCTGTTCGTAAATACGTGAACCATAAACGCTAAATCGTTTCTGAAGGGCAATCAAGTGGAGGCGCAACCGGAGACTAAGTGTGGAAGCTCCTAGGCAATGAACCGCTGTCGATGGAGTATTACTGTAATTCAAGCGGATTGGAAGCGAGTTAAATGCAGTAATGTGGTAAATAGTGAAGTAGCTGGTAGCTGGAATAGTTTGTATGGGAAATCTTCTAGTTGTTGTTTGCGAACTTACAGTACATACTTGTATGTGGAAATCAGAAAATAGACAGGAAAGATGTTTACTTGCAGTAGTGGATAGATGGCAAGAGAGAAATATTTCAAATGCAAGTAAATAAAAAATTGTTTGTCATAAATTTTTAGTGTCGCAATAATTTGGAAGATTTCAAGGAACGACATAATGCGGCAGAATAGTTTTAGTATTCAACCATACTGACGCCTAAGTTCAAAGTTAACAAACTTTCTGAAACTGAAGGCTCGAATTGTAAATGCCGCAAACCTTTGAGCTTTGTCTACTATTATTTGATTCACAATCCCTCAACTACCAGCCCAGGTACCCGATGCGAAGAAAAAAATTGACTGCTGGAAGAGGACCTTTAAAAATAGGTGGAAGACAAGGTGGACTAAAAGGAGCAGGAGAAGCAGGAAAAGTAGAAGTAAGACAAGAAGGAAAAGGAAGAGTGTTGCGAGTTCCATCACAAGTGAAGTGAGTGCAACTCATATACACCCAAAAAGGTGCACGTATCTGCACTCTCCTCGAAAGGGCGCAGTGTATAGACGCCATGGCACATTTTAATGATACCAAATGGCTGCAGTGAAAGCTTCAACTCTTTTATGAATGCGCATGAATGTCTATCAGCTGTAAGGTGAGCGTTGCATTGCATTCATTAGCAACATGTGCCTCACTTTGGTGCCGTAAAAAGTAAAATATACCGAAAGCCATTATAGCCAGACACATTAAATAAATATTAAAGGCGACCATCGCTGCGACCACCTGACCAACGAACGAGTTTTATTTGCGAAATTCATTTAGATTGACTTAAAAGAAATGAATGAATTGCGTAAACGAGTATGCGGGCGAGATGAAGGTGGATAGGTGACTGACTTTTACTACAAATGACATTCCAATGGAGCGAACGGCTCTTGAAAGACGAATTTGCTATGTAATCACGATCCCATGCATCACAAAAATTGCGGAAATGAGAGAAGCAGAAAGTCCAAAGCGGAGCAAAATGTACATGGAAAATAATAAAACCACGAAGCAAAATGTAAGCAAAAAATAACAAAAAACTTTTTAAATTACATTTCGCACGATAACCCATTTGTCAAAATATTTTTTTCTGGGTTGGTACTGTCAGTGATATCTGTACCAAATGTCACATCAAAATGATCGTTTAAGTTTAGTATACGCTTAACTTTCTGGAGTACACAAAGTGCATTCGGCGATTTTTACATTAAGTAAAGTTTCTCAACAAAGTAGTTCCATTAGATTTTGTGTGCGGAATCAAATTTATGGTGCTGAAACGTTTAGAATGCTGGAAAAGGCCTTCGGTCACGAGCAAGTGTTTAGTTGGTAAAAAATAGATAGAGGTAGAGAACGCGTTGACGATTGACCACGAAAAGAAAGGAATTGGTTTCAAAATCACAAAATTTGTTCGAAAAACAGCGTCGCATTAACGTCTGTGAAACAATGTTTCTGACTATCCGAATGTCATGAAACGTATTATTACTGGCGACGTCACTTGGATCTATCTGGGTGTTGTGGAATCTGATAGTTGTGGGAATCAGAATTGAAACCGATCAAAAAAAGCAGTAGGTGTCATGAATTCAGACATTATTGGTTTGATATTCGAAACAGAATTTTTATCGGTTTTGGGTGTCACAGAAACCAATTTTATCGGTTTTGCTGTCAAAAACAAAGCAAGAAGATAGTCGCACACAGATTTGAAATGTAAGTTAAGAAATCGAGTTATTTTATTGTTACGAATTGATTTGTCTTTATTTCTATAGGAGAAAACATAAAAATAAAGTACGAAATCTCTTAATTATTGAGTTTTGGAAAAAAATGCGGATATTTAAGGGGGGAGCCGCTTTAGAGGCTTGATGTTTTTTTTGAGGGAAAGAAATAATTGATTAAAGCTAAATTTCTAGGGCTTATAGTAATATATTTAGACATCACCCGAAAATTTTTTGGATACGAATTCTTTGATATTCTGCCTTAGGGAAGCAATTGCCCGATGCATCTCGCGTATGCATTTGTCGGACGGCGGAAAGTATGCAGGTCGCAATTTCAGTCGGAAACAAAAAAATTAAACTAGGAAAATTTTAAGAAATAAAAAAGTGGTTTTTGACCAAAAAATGTTACTTTATGTTGCTTAAACATATGTTCAAACTTAAATTTTCTTAATTTTTTTAGTTTAAATAGAAGATAATTTAATGCCAAAGATAATAAACTTTGCCGCAATTCCATACGATTAGTTTTTTTCAATCCTGCCCGATAATTAAGAAAAATCGTAAAAATGAAAAACCGAGTCAAAGTTTTCGCTTTCTGCCCAAGCGCTCATATATCGCTCGGTCACTATTTCCCTTCTACGTAGCTTCGACAATATTTCGAATTCTCATTTATAAATTCCATCTATAAATGTTATCTCTAAAAATCTTTTTTCAATTCAGAACTCAATAAAAACTTTAATAGGATTGCTTCCAAATGTATTAATTTGCAAGTTTTGTCACATTAGTATACAGCTGATTCCAATATTGGTTTTGCATATGTTCGAAAAGACGAAAATCCAATCAGATTCTGTGACACCAATGAAAATCAGAATTGGTTTGTAATTCTGATAGCTAAGCAATTCTGTCTTGGATTCCACAACACCCCTGTATGCTTACGACCGAAAACATACGAACAACCGGCCGAATATCGTGGCAAGGTGAGCCGAATCCAAAAAAACACGTGAAAGCTGGCCAAAAATCAAAGTTATGTTGACAATTTTCGTCAATTATCATTTGGGTTAGTTACTATTTTTTCTCATAGTAGTGCATCACAAATAGCTAAAATTGTCCATTTCGGAGATTTTTTTGTTATGTTCACGAGCCTTCTATCATCAAAGAGATTCGAGTGCCTATACGCTGTAAATTCCTTCAATATACTACTTTAAATCACACTCTGTCAACGATTTTTTGAAGCCAAATAGCTCGTAGCACTTCGGAATTTCATTCAGAGTAGATAGCGCCCGCCAAGGAGTCTGGGGAAAAGCTTTAACGAGCTTTTAAAATATTCAACAAGAACAATTAAAACAACTTTATTTCACTAGCGATCTTCGAAAACCGCAGTAGCTTCGGAAGCCATATACACAATTCAAAATATACATATGTATATCGTCACCTGAAATGCAAAATAACGTATCATCAAAAACTTCGAAACTGAGTGTCTTATTGATTACGCTTCATTACTTCAAAAAACATTTTCAGGTTCTGCGCTCAGATATAAACCAGTTTTAACCAATATTAAATTTTTGAAGTTATACTTCTTATACGAGTTCGGAAAAGGTTGCGATAGATTCAGGTTGCGCAACCTTGCTCAATATGAATCTAACGCAACCTTGTCTGCGAAGATGTTCGAGCAGCAAGCGAAGCGGTGACAATCGGCGATCGTTTTTTCGTTTCTTTCGGCACAGCTCGGCTTTTCTACCAACAACTTAATGTTGCCATGCTTATGCTGTTGTTGTTTTTGTAGAACAATGTTTCAATTTTTGGTTGGTGACATATTCACATGTGTGCGCATATGTATGTTTGTATGCTTGTGCATTATTGAAGTTATGCTTCTTTTTCTTTCATTTGTCTTTCATTTCTGCGAATTTTCAACTATTTTGCGTATCTTTTGGTTGCAATACTCTGCGTTGGCCGTTGAAAAATTAAGGCTATACTTTACAGGATCATTTCTGTAGTTGCTCTTCATTTACATTTTTTAGAAATCGACCCGCGATGACGAGGTATATCGTTTTATCTGACAGCGTGAGGATTAACCATAGAACACACACCCAGAAAATACCACGTAAACACACACCCGGGATACGTTTGTACCCAGGACCTTATTTTGCGGTTTTTTTAATGCTTATTCAACCGATTTCTATGATTTTTTTTTTAAATGTATATGGGTTTTTCCATAGAAAGGTCTACCGGGAGCAAAAATTAAAATAGTGATAAACAAATAATTTTTTCTGATATTATATAAAAAAAATTTATATATTTTTTTATAATATAATATGATTTGCAGCTTATCTCAAGGGTTTTTGTTAGAAAAATGAAAAATGAAAAATTTGTGTACCTTTAATGCCTTTTTATTTTTGTATTTTTTGATAATACGTAAATTCTTATTATGTTAGCACTAGTCTTATTAAATCTTCCTAGGAACAACAATGAATACAAAAAAATCAACGAGACCAAAGGAAGCTCGATAACGGTAAATTTTTATTTTGCTTTCATTGATATTGTTTTGTCGCGTTCTTGTCCGTAAATCATTATTTTTTATCAGTAGTTTGCGATCGATCGTAACACGTGGCTGCAAATTTATATTTAAATCAATTTTAGTGACCCAAATTTAAAAAAAAAAGTTTCAGTATCTTATATTCATACAAAATATTTTAATTGGTTTTTGAAGTGTGTCGCGTTCGCTACCGTAAGTATAACTTTTTTGAAAAATATTTTTTTTTGCTTTTTTTAGCATGTATATTTATTTATATAGATAGGTAAAATATGTGGCTTAGCAAGAAAAGAAATATCAAAACCCGAAAACTGCATTCAATCTTCTGTGATGATCATTTGAAATTAAAAGTAGCTCAAACCGCATATTCATTGAAAAAAAAATATTTCATAAAAAAACATTTCTCATTTATTTTCACTTATTTTCTTATATGAATTTTTATTTTTGTTTTCAGTTTCATTTTTTGAATTGGAATTATTATAGTAATCGTCATTAGAATCATGGAAGAAAAATATGTCGCGTTCTAAATGTCACGTGCTAAATTAGATTTAAGCTTGTAAAAAAAACACCGATGAAAATATATCAACAAGAAATTTATCAAAAGAAGCCCTTTTAGTCCTTTTTAGTTTAAATTAATCATTCTAAAATATATTGTTGCGTTTCGCAGAATCTTGCATTTTTCTATATGTAGTCGAAAGCAAGTTCTATTTTTTGTCGCGTTCTTCATCCCATGTTTATTGCTAATGAATTGGAACAAATTATCGAAAGCTCCTACATTTTGTACTATGCATAGTGATAATGAAAAGCTTTCGAATAATAACAACACATTTTTTTTGTTAATTTTTTTACTTTTGGTTTATGCACTTCAAAGGCGTACGACTGTCGCGTTCTCGACCATGGAAATACCCATATTTTAAGTATGGTTTGGTTATGCATGTATGTACATAAGAAACATACGATGGTTCTAATAATTTTGTTTAAGTATAGAAATATGCTTTTGTAGAACATTTGCTTTGCATATGTATGTATAATTGTTTCGGATTTTGTTTCTACGCCGGTCAAATTTCTATACAAAAATCGGCTGAAATGTGTGAGAAAATAAAAAATGGACAACTAGGGCAAATAATTTAAAAAAAAAAACTATTGACAATTAAATATAAATGAAAATACATGTAAATTTACTTAAATTTATTGAAATTTCGTTTCGCAATTTTCGGCACTTTCAAAATAAAATATGAGTAAAATTAATATTATTAAAATTCCAACACGACTTATTAACTTCCGCATGTTTACATATGAATATACATATGTATAATATCGATTCGCGCAAAATTTCCAACTTTATGAAAATTGGCGCAATTATTGACACTTCAATTTTATGTAAAGTTTAAAACATGTTTACATATGAATATATAATATATTTGATTTTGGCGCAATTATTGACACTTGTCTTAATATACAAAATTGGGCCAAAACGAAACAATGAAATACATAATTACTTTTGCATGTCAATATGGAAATGCCGACGGCAAAACGCAAAGGCATATATTGCACATACCTACATATATACATACATAGTACATACAAGCGATTTCTTGGTTGAAAGCAAAAATTGAAGCATGAGAAATTGAAATGCCGACGGCAAAACGAAATTGCTTACATTCGTACATTGCGTATCATCATGAAAAGATCATCATAATGTTTAGGTAAATCTTTTATATATTTGAAATTTTGAAAAATAATAAATCAAAAATAAAAGAGTTCTACATACATATTTCCATCCTATGGAATATCAAAGAAATCATTTTATAAATACATATATTTCTGTCTCTTCATATTCTCGGTTAGAATATGTGAGAGAATTGTAAAAAATGATAAAATTGCTAGGCGAATTACGATCTACCTGATCTTCACAAGACAATATGGCAGCCAAATTGGCTGGACCTCCGATCAATGTTGATAAAATAAATGACAGTGATAATACGCATAACACAGCGGATTCCAGGTTATGTGACGGTAAGTTTCTCTTGAATATTTCAATTGTCCGTAATAGATGCACCTTGTGCATTAAACTTGTGCCTTGAAACTAATATCAATTGGAATGGCAAAAATGTTAATGTTTTGATTTTAAATTGATTTTACAGCGGAAAAAGACAGTGTAGCCCGTGTTTCAAGAGGAGGGAAAACAGCACAATATTATCGTGAATAGGAGAAATTGGAAATGATAGCTGGCAGTCAAACGAAGAAGAGGAAAACAGCCCGCGTAAAAAAGATTCAACGTTTGCTGTTCCATCAATCTCTGCGGGAGCATCTATAACTACTGATGAATCAACGGTCGTCAATTCACCGATAACTGCTGGGCCTTCAACGCGTGTTGATGGATTACAAAAGAGAGATGACCACAACGAAGAAACAGAACTACTTTTCTAGTCAAAGTTCCTTCATTTAGACTTTGCTTTATTCTTCATTTTATGTGCATAATAAATTTATAAAATGTGAATTTAAGTTTTCTAGTTTTCTTTCATACAAAATGATATGCAAGTTAACGATAGCCTCCACATAGAAATCTTACCCTAACTGTAAATAAAATTGAATCTTTGCACTTTGCACTTACATTGTCTCATAAATTAGAAATATAATTAACGTTTTTGATTATTTAAGAATCCGATATGCTTTTTCCGTTCTGACTCCAAGAATCCATTATTATCAAAACAATATCGCTCGCCCTCACAAGAAGGCATAACAGTAACAAATGTAAAGAAAACAGAACGCTTAACGTTCTGCTGGAATTTGCTGTCACAGCTAAAATTGTAATTAACTCTTTGTTCTGGATTCAATCAAGCTGATGCTTACACTTCAGCTTTAACTTTAAGTAAATAAAACCAAAATGTATATATATTGGTATTTCTGAAATAAAGATTTGATTTATATCTTGCAATCCACTAGAACCACACGTGTTCTCATTTCATCCGCGCGTTCGCGGATATAAAATATATATTTATACCCTGAACAGGGTATATTAAGTTTGTCACGAAGTTTGTAACACCCACAAGGAATCGTCGGAGACTCTATAAAGTATATATATATATAAATGATCAGTATGTCGAGCTGAGTCGATTTAGCCATGCCCGTCTGTCTGTCCGTCTGTCTGTATATATACGAACTAGTCTCTCAGTTTTTAAGATATCGTTTTGAAATTTTGCAAACGTCATTTCTCTTCAAGAAGCTGCTCATTTGTCGGAACGGCCGATATCGGGCCACTATAACATATAGCTGCCATACAAACTGAACGATCGGAATCAAGTTCTTGTAAGGAAAACTTTCACATTTGTCAAGATATATTCACGAAATTTGGTAGAGATTATTTTCTAAGGCAACAATGTAATCTCCGAAGAAATTGATCAGATCGGTTAACTATAGCGTATAGCTACCATACAAACTGAACGATCGGAATCAAGTTCTTGTATGGACAACTTTCACATTTGACAAGATATATTCACGAAACTTGATATATGTTATTTTCTAAGGCAACAATGTAATCTGCGAAGAAATTGTTCAGATTGGTTAACTATAGCATATAGCTGCCATACAAACTGAACGATCGGAATCAAGTTCTTGTATGGACAACTTTCACATTTGACAAGATATATTCACGAAACTTGATATATGTTATTTTCTAAGGCAACAATGTAATCTCCGAGGAAATTGTTCAGATCGGTTAACTATAGCATATAGCTGCCATACAAACTGAACGATCGGAATCAAGTTCTTGTATGGACAACTTTCACATTTGACAAGATATATTCACGAAACTTGATATATGTTATTTTCTAAGGCAACAATGTAATCTCTAAAAAACTTGTTTAGAACGGATTACTATAGCATATAGCTTCCATACAAACTGAACACATAGTTACTAACAGAAATGCACCTGTGAAGGGTATATAGCTTCGGTGCAACCGAAGTAAACGTTTTTTCTTGTTTTTTTTTTTTTTTTAAATTCCCTCGTTGCGGGAATTAATTGGCGCCCAACGTGGGGCACGAATTCAAAAAAGTGCCTAATAAAGAAAAAAAGCTAAGTTAAAATTATATGGTTTAGCACGAAGTCAAAAGTGCCTACAAAAAGTGAAGAAAAGTAAAAAGTGAAGTAAAAATTATATAAAAAATTGTCTTGTAAAGAAATAGTTTAGAACGAAGTCAAAAGTGCCTACAAATAGTGAAGAAAAGTAAAAAGTGAAGTAAAAATTATATGAAAAATTGTCTTGTAAAGAAATAGTTTAACACGAAGTCAAAAGTGCCTACTAAAGTGAAAAAAAACATAACTACACAAATTTTTGAAAAGCTATTTGTACCTACCAAAGATTTAGAAGAATAACAGTGATCAAAAAAGTATAAGTGAAAAACTTCCACCAAAAATTAACTGTGTGAACAAGAACAAGCAACGAAGTTTGGAAAATTTTTTAATTGATAATTAAAATAATTAATTAAAAACACAACTAACCAACAAAACGCAAACAGAAAGAGTGACTCAAATCAGAAAAATACAAATATTTTGCATCATCAGCAACTTATTAAAAAATTAACAGTGACAAAAAAATTGTTAATAGCAGCAGTAAAAACATCAGCGGACGTGTCAACAGCAGCAGCAGCAACCATAAAGGAAGCGACGGCAACACCAGCATCATTTAACGAGAGAGCCAACAAGGGAATACATTTGTAAGTTTAAAATTAGAATATACTATATATTAAGAAATGGGCAATAGCCCAAGTATTAAATATAAAAAACTGTCGTACTGCAATTTTTGTAAGGGCGAACACGATACTAGGAAATGTCCTAAACTCAAAAAATAAAAAAACTAAAGACTATAACTAATGGTTTGTACAACCAATAAATTACATAATTAAAAGCTGCGATTCACCACCCTCGAGGGGACCCTCCAGCTTACAACAATTTAAAATTCTCTGCGATTCACCACCCAAGGGACCCTCCAGAGAAATATAAAAAGATAATTCAACCAAAAATTTGTTTTAATAAATCAATAATTAAAGGCTCGACCAGCCATATAACAAAAATATATTGAAACCGCGATTCACCACCGCGAGGGGGACCCTCCGGTTTATAATAAAAGCTTAATTCTGCGACTCTGAACTCCAGAATAAAAAAGCATCTCTTCCTTGAAGGGATAAAATAAAAATAACTAACAAAAAAAAGAAAAAAAACAGAAACTTAAAATCAGACAAAATGGCTAACGGTGACGCTTTGACCGTAGACCTCATAACGCGCCTTATTGCTGACAGCAATATAGCATTACGTGAGGAAGTAGAGCAATTACGCTCACAAATAGTAGTCAATACCACTAGTGCCACCGATTTTTTAACACAGTTTCACCAGAATTTACTGGTAGAATGAATTCATGTGTTAGTTGGAGAGAGGCAGCGCTTAACGCTATGAGTCTATACGTAAGGGGCAGTAGAAAATACTTAGCTGCACTCACCATACTCAGGAATAAAATAACACATGATGCAAATGATGCATTAACAAACCATGGAACAGTTCTAAATTTCGATGTAATTCTATCTCGCTTAGACTTTGCATATGCGGACAAACGTCCTATACACATAATTGAACAAGAATTAAGCATCATAAGGCAGGGTGCAATGTCGGTTGTAGAATATTACAACCTCGTCAACAAAAAATTGACACTATTAATAAACAAAACTATCATGACACACGGAAATAACGCAGACTTAACTAAAGAACTAAACAAAAAGAATAGGGAACACGCCCTACGAATTTTTATAACAGGATTAAATACCCCACTAAGAGACATAATATTCTCTTTAAATCCACTAGATTTACCTGATGCTTTAGCAATAGCTCAGGAACTAGAATCTAACAACCAAAGAGCCCGGTTTGCTCAAAACTTCACGTATGGGGGCAAAATCAGGAAGCACATGGGGTAAAGCGGCATAGAGAAAGTAATAACAGCTTTCGCCCGCAAGAAAAGAGCCAGAGAATTAATAATATGAACGAAAGCCATTTTTTAGGCGAAGAGGGGACGAACTCCCCTATCTCAAATTGCACGACTCAAAATTAAATAAAAACTTAAAAGCTCTAGTTGATACGGGAGCAACCTCATGCTACATTAAGCCTGGGGTTTATAATAATAAAAACGAATTAGCCATTTATAAGCGCATAAAAACCGTGAATGGCTATTCCATAATCAAATTTTACCACTTAATTACCTTATTTGGAGTCGAAGAAATCTTCTATGAAATAGAGGGATTAGAATCGGATCTCCTTTTGGGATACAATTTCCTTAAAAATATTGAGGCACTAATCGATGTGTCCAATGGGAAAATTAATTATAGGGTAAAAAATAATTTGGAAAATGAAAATAAAAGTATGAATATTTATTTTGAAAATAAAACTAAGGAACAAGAAGTTTCCAAAAAACCAGCCGACGGAAATACCGGCAAATATAAAAAAATAAATACTGTGGAGCAAGAAAGCTCTACAACGCCAGCCGATGATAATACCGGCAATTTAAATAAAAAATATATTGTGGAACAAAAAAGTTCTACACCGAAAGCTGAAGATTTATACCAGCAAAATGAAAATAGTAATTATAAAGAAAATATTGTGGAACAAAAATGTTCTACAACGCCAGCCGATGAATTTGCCGGCAACATAAATGATAACTTTTCGATACTGGGTGAAAGAGGCTCAGAAATTAATACCGA
Source organism: Bactrocera neohumeralis (assembly GCF_024586455.1). Classification (NCBI taxonomy): domain Eukaryota; kingdom Metazoa; phylum Arthropoda; class Insecta; order Diptera; family Tephritidae; genus Bactrocera; species Bactrocera neohumeralis. The sequence continues at coordinate 57,151,148 of NC_065921.1, forward strand.
TAATGATTATTATTCGGAAAAGAATTCCGAAATGTTAAATACTAAAAATCAGGATGAAAAATGAACTGAATTTAAAACAAAAATAAAAGAAAAAATTGCTCAAATGCATTCAAACATCAATACAAGCTTTCCCTTCATGACAAATGTGAAAGCGGAAATAAGAATGAAAAATGAGGACCCGATATGAAGCAGACAATATCCATATCCCTTCTCTGTAAACTAATTTGTTAATGAAGAAATAAATAGAATGATAAACGATAATATAATAAGTCCAAGTAAAAGTCCATATAACTCACCAATTTGGGTGGTACCAAAAAAGGGTACAAATGATAATGGAACACCAAAACTTAGAATGGTGATCGATTACAAAAAAATAAATGAGCATACAATTTCTGATCGTTATCCTATTCCGGATACAAACGTAATACTGTCTAATCTAGGCAAAGCAAAATATTTTTCAACAATTGATCTAGAATCAGGTTTTCATCAAATTTTAATGACAGAAAATGATATTGAGAAAACAGCCTTTTCCGTTAATAATGGTAAATATGAATTTTTGAGGATGCCTTTTGGGTTAAAAAATGCCCCTAGAATTTTTCAGAGAGCAATGGACGATATATTGCGAGAACATATAGGAAAAATCTGTCACGTTTATATGGATGATATAATTATTTTTTGAAAAACGTAACTCAACACTTAAAAGATTTAGAAACAATTACAAAAATATTAAAAAATGCTAATATGAAAATTTCATTAGAAAAATCAAAATTTTTCACGGAAGAAATAGAGTTTTTGGGTTATATAATAGCTCAAAATGTCATCAAAACAGACCCAAACAAAATAAAATTAATTTTAAACTATCCAATACCAACATGTTTACGAGCATTAAGAGTATTCTTGGGACTTGCAGGATTTTATCGTAAGTTTGTTAAAGACTATGCTGCAATAGCCAAACCTTTGACAAAATACCTATCAGGAGAAAACGGTAGGATTTCTAAAAATAAATCAAAAAAATTGGAAATAACTCTAGATAAGGAAGGAATATCTGCATTAAATAAATTAAAAAAAACTATTGGCTTCAGAAATGGAATTGATACAGCCTGACTACTCAAAAACATTTGTATTAACTACCGATGCATCTAACGTTGCAATGGGTGCGGTACTATCGCAAGGGGGTAAACCAATTACCTTCATTTCAAAAACTTTTAATAAAACAGAAAAAAATTATGCAACTAATGAAAAAGAGCTTTATGCCATTGTTTGGGCATTAAAAAATCTACGAAATTACCTCTATGGTGTAACCAATTTGGAAATACATACTGATCACCAACCATTAACATTTGCTTTATCGCCTCGCAATCCTAATCCAAAAATGAAAAGATGGCACGCAATTATAGAAGAATTTTCTCCAAAATTTGTATACCAACCCGGTAAATCCAATATTGTAGCTGACGCATTGTCGCGTCTTGAATTATATAACATTTCCGATGATTCCCAAAGTCAGGAATCTCAACATTCAGCACAGAGTAGTGAAAGCGTTCAAATACAGGAAACACAAAAACCCATTAATCAATTTAAACAACAAATAATATTGTGTAAGAACAGATTTACGGTCCATGAGTTAATTGAAACCTTTGGAAATAAAAGGCATTTAATAGAATTTGATACAGTAGAAAACTTATTAACAGTTTTGAAAGAATATATTCAGCCAAAGTTAGTAACGGGGATTCACTGCACAGTTGAAGATTTGCATGAAGTCCAAGAACCTCTCAAACAAACTTTTCAGAACAAATTTGTATTTACAAAACTTTTTCCAATGGATATTATTAATAGAGAAGATCAGTCCGGATTAATCGAACAAACCTATAACAGAGCTCATCGAAGCTATAATGAAAATGTTAAACAAATAGAAAAATTATATTACTGGCCAGAAATGAGGAAAAGAATGAAAGAATATGTTCGAAATTGTATGATATGCAATAAAAATAAATATGATCGCCATCCCAAGAAAATACCAATAGGCAAAGCCCCAATCCCGGAAAAAGAAGGGGAACAACTTCATTTAGATATTTTCTATGCACAAAAACTAAAATTTATCACATGTGTAGACGCTTATTCAAAATTTTTAATATTAAAACATATAGAAGATAAATCAAATATCGAAGAAAAGGTTTTAGAATTACTTCAAAGCTTCACAGATGTAAAACAAGTTACTTTAGACAATGAACCAAGCTTTACCACACCAACATTTAAATCCTTAATGCAAAGGTTAAATATTGAAATTTATTTTTGTGATCCACGTCACAGCATAACTAATGGACAAGTTGAAAGAGTCCATTCAACAATAATTGAAATAGCCAGATGTATAAAAGAAGAATACAATATTGTCAGTAATTTAGAAACAATACTTAGAGCTGCGCAAAAATACAATACAACAATACATTCAGTAACAAATTTTAAACCAAATGAAGTACTTTATAATAAAATAAAACATGAGAATTTGCCAACAACTTTAAAGCAAGCACAGGAAAAAATGCTAACGTTTCATAATAAACATAGATCAGATAAGCAATATCATCCCGGCCAAATCATTTACGAGAAAATAATAGGAGAAAAGAATAAATTAGAACCTAGATATAAAAAACAACAAGTTAAGGAAATATTAGAGAATAAAATAATAATTTATAATAGAAATAGAATTATTGATAAGGATAATATAAAATCATAATTATTATAGGTTTCCAAAATGATCATTTTAATTTTGACTGCACTAATCAGCTCAGCAACCGCTGATGTTATAGATTACACCCGACAAGACTACGTACTTATCGAAAATGGAGATGTTTCCATTTATGAGGAATACGGGGACTTATTTCACATTACTAATTTATCTTATTTTGAAAATATAATAGGGGACGAAAATAGAAATTTTTACAGTAATAATGAACAAAATCACGACAACTTAGGAATTATTACACAGGAAACAGAATCAGAAACTTTGATAATTAAAACTTTATTGGAACAATTAAAACAAACCCATTTTAGGCAAAAAAGGGGTATAAATGAATTAGGAACACTTTGGAAATGGATAGCTGGTACACCAGACCATGACGACTTTGTAAAAATTAATAACAAATTGGACGAACTAGTAGTAAATAACAATAAACAATATACAACAAATTCAGAAATTTTTAAAATAATAACAGAATTAACTGACACAGTAATAATATTAAAGGTGATACCATAAATAGGAAAATAAAAAGAAACCGAAATCAATATGTTATACATGAACTGCAAAATTTAATAAATACAATAACCTTTGGTAAAATTGGAATTTTAAATCCAACAATTTTTCACTTTGATGAACTAAAAAACATAACATACTACCAACACGGTATAATGACAATAACAGATTTAATGGACATTTCTAAATTCAAAATAGCCCAAAAAGGAGACATAATTATAATTTATATAAAATACCCTAAAATAGAACTAACATGTAAGTACTATGATGTAAGAGCCATAGCTCAATTAAATGGTAAGCTTGTTATTGACCAGAACATAATATACTGTAATAATAAATTTTTTAATATTCAGAATTGTAAAACAGAAATTTCAAAAACATATTGTAAACTAAATAAAAAAAGCACATGTTTGTCAGAAATTTTAAATAAAAAACAAGGAAAATGTAATAAATTAAAAGAAAAAACCTACAAATTGAAGAAATTAAATCAGGAGCGATATTAGTTTCAGGAAAAAATATTGTAGATAATCAAACATTAAATGGAACATATCTAATAACATTTGAAAATTATACAGTAATAAATAATCAGTCTTATGAAAACATTGAAGTAAAAATGTGGAATTATTTTAAAAATAACCACATAAACAATTTTGAAATTTTAGATTATTTTGAAACAACCAACAAACTGTTAAAATTAGATAATATAAATATTTTAACAGAACGGAACAAGAACATAACAGTCCATTCATATTTTTGGTACATAATTTTAATTTTGGGAATCATTTTCATAACTTACTTATTACTAAAATTAAAAAAATCTCGCGAAATTCCCAGACCAATCCAAAATACGCAATTTCAAGAAATCACTAATAATGCTCTTCTGGACCAAATATATAAATTAACTCAAAATAATAGTGAATCGTGGACGATTCATTTTAGGAAGGGGGGAGTTAACGATAGCCTCCGCATAGAAACCTTAACCTAACTGTAAATAAAATTGAATCTTTGCACTTTGCAATTACATTGTCTCATAAATTAGAAATATAATTAACGTTTTTGATTATTTAAGAATTCGATATGCTTTTTCCGTTCTGACTCCAAGAATCCATTATTATCAAAACAATATCGCTCGCCCTTACAAGAAGGCATAACAATAACAAATGTAAAGAAAACAGAACGCTTAACGTTCTGCTGGAATTTGCCGTCACAGCTAAAATTGTAATTAACTCTTTGTTCTGGATTCAATCAAGCTGATGTTTACACTTCAGCTTTAACTTTAAGTAAATAAAACCAAAATGTATATATGTATGTACATATATTGGTACTTCTGAAATAAAGATTTGATTTGTATCTTGCAATCCACTAGAACCACACGTGTTCTCATTTCATCCGCGCGTTCGCGGATATAAAATATATATTTTTTTAAAAATTCCCTCGTTGCGGGAATTAATTTGCATTTCTTGGAATATCACTAAGAAGTAGATATAACTTTATCCGCGCGTAGGGAAGGGAAGCGGTGACAATCGGCGATCGTTTCTTAGTTTCATTCGGCAGAGCTCGGATTTTCTACCAGCAACACAATGTTGTGACGCTTTGACGTCGTGTCAGTGCTTCGACACATTGAGATGTGTGCGTGCGACACTTGTTATTATGAATGTATGTACATATGTATGTATGTGGCTCGCATTTGCTTTCGCAAACATACAGACAAATGTGCCAAAGAAATAATATACATATGTATGTGCGACACTTGTTATTATGAATGTATGTACATACATATGTATATATATGTGGCTCGCATTTGCATTCGCAAACATACAGACAAATGTGCCAAAGAAATAATATATGTATGTATATGCCATACAAATTCTATTTTTATATGTACATATATGGAAATGATAACGAATATGCATATTTCATGAAGGTCATCAGTTTTCTTTGAAGAATGAAGTTCATTTGGCACATCTTCACTTTGTAATAGTCGAAATAAATATAACTTATTTAAAATATTAATTATTTAAAAATTAAAAAACAAAATTAATAAGAAATAAAATTAAAATAATTTTTACCTTTTTTTCCCGATTTTGTAAACAAAATTAAAATTTTTACCATTTTTCGGAAAAAATGGTTCATATAATACAAAATAATCACGCATATGTGACTCAGAGAATACTTTTTTACATTCTCTGTGTGACTTTGTATATTTTTCTTCAATGCATTTCTCTTTATTTATTCTCGCATGAATTCAGTCGTTTTACATATATTTTTGCCAGAGAACGTGCTCATTTCTGCTAAATAGCAGCGAAAATGGTGAATTCCTTACTACAATTCTATCAGCTCTGTTAGCCGTCAAATCGAACATCATACAGAATTTAATTTGCACCTTCTCTTTGTTTTAAGTTCTCTGCCTCGCTTCATTCATAAAAACAGACGCCGTAACATCTTCCCGAGCATGCCTTTGCCAACAAGCGTCTTTTCACAACGACGGCAAAAGCTAAAAATCATAAATTGAATAACTTTCTGGTGTTTGTTCTAAGAAAGATTCAATGTCAATTCTAAAATATTATTTTAAGTTCTAAGCTTAAAGCATACAGAAGGTGCAAATTGAATTCTATATGATGTTGTATGTGAATTTAAGAAAGTGTTGGTCACTCCACCATATGTTTATCCTTTCCCTCTCGCTAGTTTTCTTTCATACAAATTTATATGCATTTCTTGGAATATCACTAAGGAGTTTAACTACTTTCGCGCGTAGGGACTCCACGCACCAGTTTTTTTTTTGTATCAGGCGTATCTAAATGATTTTAAAAGAGTTTTTGTTCAATATTTTGCTCCTGAGTAATCGAAACAGTATTTACATATTCACAGTAGACAAATTATATTTCTTTTGTTTTTAATGCTTAGTTCTAGATTGAAATCAAAAATTCTACGGATCAAACAGTGAAATAGGAACAGGAGCAATCTTCTTCTGTAGAAATCCATACGCCAAAAGTAGTATCATCTAAATGACTAGAATTCAGTCTTTCAGGACGGGTTTCTGAGCACAATTAAAGGTGCTGCTCTAAACGGCACGTTCTTAGATCTTCTAAACCAATACAGAGTCATTGCGTTAGGTTATGCAAGCCGGCAATAACTAGGCTCTCAGTAGGTATCTCGGTTAATAGCATCTGGGTGCTCAGTCATATAGGAATAGAAATGAAAAGACAGCCTAGCAGGCCTGCGCGAGGGCAGCTGGAAATACAATTCTACAATTCTGCCCTAGACCATTCTCCTCCTTTAAGGGTTGTTTGTAGCAAAGGATCATAAAGGAACATGTAAGGTCTTGGCACACTCCCACAAAATTACTTCGGTGTTGGGTTGAAAGTGGACGGACCATAAAGCTTCTACTTCTAGGTAAAATTGAACTTGGTAATATTGTAGAGATCTTTAAAGTGTACCTGGCTGCGACGGCATATATTCCATGGCTCCCAATACACGAAGTTAAGGGATATTGGGCAGATGTGATGGAAAATCCAAGTTTTTCACCAAATCCATTGAGTTGCCGGATAAGACTTAATTTGGTAACCACCCGGCCCAAGTGCAGCCACCTGCGGTCTGCGTCCTACATGTCTCTCTTTAACCAACGAACCAACTTTGTAGTCTTAATTCATTTTGACCATTGTAGAAATTTTAACGGAATTGAAACTGAATGGAACCACAACCGGATGTAACATATGTATCTACAGATTTTGCGTAATTTGCCGGCATCTTGTATGTATGAGTAGAGGTAATGGTTAAAAAGTTCCGGTACTTAACGAAGTTTGACTTCATGCTACTTTTAAGACCTCTGCTTGCAACAATGTTTGAAAATTTGGCATTTTCCGTGAAATTTAATACAACAAAGTTATGAATAGGTGATCGAGGTCATAAATGTGGTCGGGTGCGGCGTACTTTCATCCAAACTTCCAACTATGAATTTCTCAGAAGCACTTTTTACGCATAAAACTACTGTGAGTTTGTAGCGTTAGAGTTCTTCTAGCCGCGCATATGAACACTAATGTAACTAATAAATTTTCCAAATTGCATTTCACGGCTTCACTTGCCGTTTCATGACCCCAGCGCGACTTATGGCTATATGTGTAAAGAATTTACAATAACACATGACTTATACTGACACACACTCATTGTGTTGCATTTGTGTGCTTTCGCAGTGAAAATTATGCTGTTGCTTTGAAAGAGTGAACGAAGTAAAAAACAACAGTTATAAGTTGCATACATGAATTTATGTGAAACTATCATTAATGATTTTTTAAGAGCGTATATTACATTAATTTTAAAAAATAAACGCATAACTTTTGCAAAATCATTATCGAAAAGTTCTTTATTTGACAACGTTAGATTGATTCCATGACATCGTTCTGTTTGTATGGCAGATATTTATTTATATGTTGATATCGGCAGTGGTCCGACAAATGAGTCCAACTTTTGAAGAGAAAATGATGTTTCAAAATTTCGGAAAACGATATCTTAACAAGTGTTGTCTTCCAAAGCTGGAATAGTTCTGGTTATTTCTGAACATTTTAGACTTGACGATAAAGTGATAATCGAAATTTAATTATACGTCATTTATATATTTTTCAAATACCGTATTTTTGTAAAGTTTTATTCCGCTATCATCATTGGTTCCTAATGTATACATATATTATTCAGAGAAGGCATCAGATGGAATTCGCAATAGCGTTATATTGGAATCAGGCGTGGTTGTGAACCGATTTCACCCATATTTCGTACGTGTTATCAGGGTGTTACAGAAAATATTGCATAAATCTTCCATTGAAATCGGTCTAGTAACACAATATGGTTTTTGGTCCAATTGCTGCGAACGGCCGAACGCCCATTTCACGGTTTTAAAAAAGCCTGGGTGCACTTTCAGAAACAGACCAATATTCTTCCGTAAAATTTAGTGTTTCTGACGTTTTTTGGTTGGTTTAACGGACTTTTAGTGATTTTCAACATAACCTTTGTATGGGAAACGTGGTTATTATCCGATTTCTTCCATTTTTGAACTGTATATATGAGATGCCTGTATAAAACGACTCTGTAGAAATGGTTGACATGGCTATACACATTTCGAGATATGTACAAAAAACTGATTTTGGCCAATAAAATACGTCAATGATTTGCTAATGCGATGCTCGTTAGTGCCAAATTTCATTGAAATGTTTATTTATGGCTTAGTTATGACATCTTTCTTTTGACACCATTTGAAATGTGGGCGTGGATCTGTCAAATTTAATGCATCTTCGAACTTAACCTTCAAAAAAATGGAGCCAAGGAATACGTGTAATGAGTTTCATCAAGATATCTACATTTTTATCTCAAGTTACAGCTGTGCACGGACGGACGGACAGACGGAAAATACATTATGAAACGGACAGACAGACATCCGGATTTCAACTCTACCGTCACCCTGATCACTTTTGTATATATAATATATGTTTTAGTTTTATCGGCAGTTCCGACAAAACAACGTTATGTGAACAAAACTATAATGTTTAGCAACTTTGTTCGAAAGTATCTTAAAAACTGAGGGACTAGTTCGTATATATACAGACAGACAGACAGACGGACATGGCTAAGTCGACTCAGCTCAACATACTGATAATTTATATATATACTTGGGTCTCCGACGCTTCCTTCTGGGTGTTACAAACTTCGTGACAAACTTAATATACCCTATTCAGGGTATAAAAATAAGAAAAACAACAATAATAACAACATATACGCAAGCAACAACCAATTTCCAGTTGATTAAACATAACTATGATTCATATAAACTATATAGTTGACTGCTTGGCTATGCATATGGGTGGCAGGAAAAGTACGAACTTATAACAACACACCAATAACAACAGCAGTTTGGGTATGCACCTACAAGCAAATAAATTTATAGTATTTTAACTTAAGCTTAGTTTTTCATATGTTGATCAGCGCCAATATCAAACGTCGACTGTCGACTGTCTATTACGAATGTTGCTCGAGTGTTATTCGAATGTTGTTCGAATTAATTTTTGGTCAGAGGTGCATTTAAAAGGCACGTCCGCTACGTGTGGACCTTTGACCCACAGGTTCCACTCCCACATATACATATATGTGTGTGTGTCTATGTATATAGTCTGTGTATTGTGTCTAGTAGCAAAATTCTCCTTAAATCCGTGTCAACTTAAGTGAACGCACAAAATATATAAAAATATAAAATATAGTATGGCAGCTATATAATATAGTAGTTCGATCTGAACAATTTGTTTAATGAATGCAGAATTCTTTTGGACAATATTCATACCAAATTTCGCGAAGATATCTTGCCAAACAAACGAGTTTCCATACGCGCTACCGACAAATGAGCAGCTTATTGAATCTACGAAGTTTCTTTCCGGGTATAACAAACAAATATTAAAATTTAGTTAGACCAATACAACAGGTTTGAAACTATGGGAGAATATTATTTGCTTACAGGAGTGTAGACTAATCGTTACAAAGAAGACTGTTTAGTTCCGAATGCCTTGATATATAGCCATTTATTCAACAGCGCTTAAGAAGAATTTTGCACAATACTGTTTTAGATTATTACAATATCGAACTTTGCTGCACAAGATACTCACAGTAAGCTCTTTGGAATAATTAGGTTTATGTATAAGGACTAAATTCAAAAAAATAAACATTACCAAAGACATGAATGATACAAAGATAATGCTTCCAAGATCATAAGGGTCTGTAACTCCAAGAAAAATAGAGGATGTTTCGAACTACTTGGAGACTCTAAAATCAATTAATAAGTATTATAACCAAGATCACTCGGCTCTGTTATACGAGTATCAAAAATAACAGAAACAGCCACTCGATTATAGACTATCGCTTTATACGAAATTCGTCAGAACTACTTAGAGGCAACTAAAACTAACTACAACATCGAACAGACCCAAAGAGTATTATTAAATTCAAAAAGATGTGTATTATGCATGAGTGATGGAGAGATAACGCTTTAAAGATCAGTCGGGTCGGCAAATCCAAGAAAGAGTTATTTTTTGTGTTGTTTTTTAAGTTTTTAAAATATATATTTTTTTTTCTAAACGCCCAAAATGTCGAGAATATTGTGTACAAATTTTGAGTCAGTTATAGTCAAACTCACGGAGTTACGACCGGCCATGATACCCAACTTTTGATGTATAAAAAACTTCAAATAGATTTTCCCGAAAACGTTATTTTTGAAGTTCGTGAACATTAGAAGTCAAAATCTACTGAACCGATCCTTTTGAAAACTTGAACATTACTCACATAAATAAACAGGTAATCAGATGGAGTTTTTTCCCATTTGTTTCTATTTTTTATTAACAAATTAACCGCGATTTTTTGAGCTAAACTCACGCTTTTTACTTCCAAGTGCTACAAAAAATATAAAAAAAGCTCTTTCTTATTACCTCGAGAAATACATCACCTTTAAAACGCATATACGTTATTTTGTTTCAGATGATCCGGTAACGAGTTATAATGTTCCACTTTTTTCAATGCGCTTCTGGAGATTCACTTCACAGGCTTGTTTATTATAAATAATATTATAAAGAGGAAAGATTTGTACCTATTTTTGTATGTTTGTATGTTTGTAATGAATAGGCTCAAAAAGTACTCGGCCAATTTAAAAAATTCTTTCACCAATAGAATGCTACATTTTTCCAATTTGACATAAGCTACATTTCATTTTGAAAAAAATTAGGGATCCTTGGTAAAATTTGAACAATTTAACCGAAGGTGTAGAAAAATGAGTCTTAAAATGTCTTTCGTCGAATGCGCTGCCGAAACTATTAGCGATAGAACAAAATCATGTACAACAATATTGAAGAACATCATAATGTCTACAAAAAACTCCGCGGTAGCATATGTCCAACTATTGTAGTTATGTCACTACAACAGTGGTCGGCATGAAAGAATCTGTCACTGTGTTGGTGAGCACGAAAAAAAAGTGAGAAATTGGAATGAAAATTAAGCATCTAATCTAAATAATTAATAGTATAATGAAAATTAACAAAATTTCTTTGAAGGATATATTCCCTATTATCTTTAAAAGACTTGGAACATAAAAGCCATTGCATTGCACCAAAGACATTTAGAATCATAAAATATTTCTTGCAGGGCATATTTGGTTTTGCGCTATAGTCTTGCGTGATGTTAATTCGTTGCTGGCTCGACAACGACTGAACGATAGTGCGTAATCGTACGTGTGAAGTTGGTTTGCACAATTGTGCTAAGAAATGCCGACCACAGCACTACAACAACTTTTTATACTCTCGCAACAAAGTTGCTAAGGAGAGTATTATAGTTTTGTTCACATAACGGTTGTTTTTAAGTCCTAAAACTAAAAGAGTCGGATATAGGGTTATATATACCAAAGTGATCAGGGTGACGAGTAGAGTTGAAATCCGGGTGTCTGTCTGTCCGTCCGTGCAAGCTGCAACTTGAGTAAAAATTGAGATATCATGATGAAACTTGGTACACGTTTTTCTTGGCTCCATAAGAATTTTAAGTTCGAAGATGGGCAAAATCGGCGCACTGCCACGCCCACAAAATGGTGGAAACCGAAAACTTATAAAGTGTCATAACTAAGCCATAAATAAAGATATTAAAGTGAAATTTGGCACGAAGGAACGCATTAGGGAGGGGCATATTAGGACGTAATTTTTTTGAAAAAGTGGGCGTGGCCCCGCCCCCTACTAAGTTTTATGTAGATATCTCGGAAACTACTATAGCTATGTCAACCAAACTCTATCGAGTCGTTCCCTTCAGGCATTTCCATATACAGTTCAAAAATAGAAGAAATCGGATAATAACCACGCCCAACTCCCATTCAAAGGTTATGTTGAAAATCACTAAAAGTGAGTTAACCGACTAACAAAAAACTTCAGAAACATGCTACCGCATCATTTGCGTCTCAAAGTTGGATCTGTCGTTATTATGTTCCACAATCTTCAGGCGCCGAAACTGTGTAATGGAACCTGACTGATTGTGACGCAGCAAACGAATACAAAGGGGCAGAACACTTGATTCTACGAATTCCTCTGAGTTCTAACGATTTGCCATTTCAGTTCAAACGTATTCAGTTTCCAGTGAAAATTGCATTTGAGACACAAGGATAGTCGCATAGAGTATGGTATACATTTGAAAATGCTATATTTTTCACTCGGCCAGATATACTTACGTGGCCTGCTCACGAATTGGAAAACCATCTTTTCTCTACACCGGAACAGAAGCGAAAAAATGTTGTTTATCAAGCTGCGATACATTGAAAAAAAGTGAAATGATAAATTCAACTTTTTCATTTCTAAACACATAATTTCACGCAGGACAACGACTGCGTGGTCAGCTAGTATATTATACAGAGAAGGCATCAGATGGAATTCAAAATAGCGTTATATTGGAAGAAGGTGTGGTTGTGAACCGATTTCACCCATACCCATATGTCATCAGGGTGTTAAGAAAATATTACATACCGAATTTCATTGAAATCGGTATAGTAGTTCCTGAGATATGGTTTTTGGTCCATAAGTGGGCGACGCCACGCCCATTTTCAATTTAAAAAAAAGCCTGGGTGCAGCTTCCTTCTGCCATTTCTTCCGTAAAATTTAGTGTTTCTGACGTTTTTTGTTAGTCGGTTAACGCACTTTTAGTGATTTTCAACATAACCTTTGTATGGGAGGTGGGCGAGGTTTTTATACGATTTCTTCCATTTTTGAACTGTATATGGAAATGCCTGAAGGAAACGACTCTATAGAGTTTGGTTGACATAGCTATAGTAGTTTCCGAGATATGTACGCCCACTTTTCCAAAAAAATTACGTCCAAATATGCCCCTCCCTAATGCGATCCTTTGTGGCAAATTTCATTTTAATATCTTTATCTATGGCTTAGTTATGACACTTTATATGTTTTCGGTTTCCGCCATTTTGTGGGCGTGGCAGTGCGCCGATTTTGCCCATCTTCGAACTTAAAATTCTTATAGAGCCAAGAAATACGTGTACCAAGTTTCATCATGATATCTCAATTTTTACTCAAGTTACAGCTTGCACGGACGGACAGACAGACACCCGGATTTCAACTCTACTCGTCACCCTGATCACTTTGGTATATATAACCCTATATCTGACTCTTTCAGTTTTAGGACTTACAAACAACCGTTATGTGAACAAAACTATTATACTCTCCTTAGCAACTTTGTTGCGAGAGTATAAAAAGTTGAAAAAAAAAATTTGTATAAAAAAAAGTTATTTTTTTGGAATTGTCCAACTTTCCGACTTTTCCTCACGAAAAGCATACCTACGTTTTTTTTATTTCTAAACTTTCCTCGATCCACAGCGAACAATCTCTGAAAATTTCTTCAAGATTTATTTATTTATTTTCCAACTGTACGAAAGGGAGTGTAAACATGAGTTCGCAAAACACAAATACTGCAATCAATAACAAGCAGTCATACGCTAGCATTTTAACAGGTAAAGACAATAACAATGAGGTAAGTGAACAAAAATCAATAGAAAATATTGAGCGTTTACTCTCTAAACAAATTGAATTAACAAACACACTTATTAATATGATGTCACTACTTATCGATAAACTATGCAAGCAGACTTAAGAATAGCAATATGGAATGCCAATGGTTTATCCCGTCATACACAGGAAACTGAAATATTTTTAAAAGACAAGTTCATTGATATAATGTTGATTTCAGAAACCCATTTCACAGACAAAACCTTTTTTAATATAAGAAACTATGACCTAATCGCCACTAATCACCCTAGTAACAGGGCTCACGCCGGCTGTGCTGTTTTGGTTAAATCAAATATCAAGTATGATATACTTGAACCAACACAAACATTGTCAATACAAGCTGCAGGGATCAAACTAAATTGCAATAATATTGACCTACATATTTCTTTTGTATTCACCGCCAAGACATAGCATCACAACTCCGGAATACGAAAACGTTTTTCATTCCCTGGGCAATAGATTCCTTGTGGGAGGTGATTATAACGCTAAACATCCCTGGTGGGGCTCACGTTTCCCTAACCCAAAAGGTAGAGAACTTTATAAGTGCATTACAAAGAATAATTTTAAAACTTTATCTACTGGTGAGCCTACTTACTGGCCAAGTGATCCACGTAAAATCCCTGATCTGCTAGATTTTGCTGTATGTAAAGGCATTCCAACTCCACTGCTTGACATTGTCAGTTCTGAAGGACTAAGCTCAGACCACTCGCCAGTTATTATCAGTTATAGCACTCTTATTAATACAAAACAACGGAAGTATATTGGATTAAATAATAAAAACCAAATCAATATTTTTCAAGACCAGATAACAGGCAATGTGGAACTTAAAACCTCAATCAAAAGCTCAATAGAACTGGACAATGCAGTTGAAACATTTACATCTATCGGGTGATTTTTTAAGAGCTTGATAACTTTTTTTTTAAAAAAACGCATAAAATTTGCAAAATCTCATCGGTTCTTTATTTGAAACGTTAGATTGGTTCATGACATTTACTTTTTGAAGATAATTTCATTTAAATGTTGACCGCGGCTGCGTCTTGGGTGGTCCATTCGGAAAGTCCAATTTTGGGCAACTTTTTTTCGAGCATTTCGGCCGGAATAGCCCGAATTTCTTCGGAAATGTTGTTTTCCAAAGCTGGAATAGTTGCTGGCTTATTTCTGTAGACTTTAGACTTGACGTAGCCCCACAAAAAATAGTCTAAAGGCGTTAAATCGCATGATCTTGGTGGCCAACTTACGGGTCCATTTCTTGAGATGAATTGTTCTCCGAAGTTTTCCCTCAAAATGGCCATAGAATCGCGAGCTGTGTGGCATGTAGCGCCATCTTGTTGAAACCACATGTCAACCAAGTTCAGTTCTTCCATTTTTGGCAACAAAAAGTTTGTTAGCATCGAACGATAGCGATCGCCATTCACCGTAACGTTGCGTCCAACAGCATCTTTGAAAAATATAGTCCAATGATTCCACCAGCGTACAAACCACACCAAACAGTGCATTTTTCGGGATGCATGGGCAGTTGGCCACCAAGATCATGCGATTTAACGCCTTTAGACTATTTTTTGTGGGGCTACGTCAAGTCTAAAGTCTACAGAAATAAGCCAGCAACTATTCCAGCTTTGGAAGACAACATTTCCGAAGAAATTCGGGCTATTCCGGCCGAAATGCTCGAAAAAGTTGCCCAAAATTGGACTTTCCGAATGGACCACCTAAGACGCAGCCGCGGTCAACATTTAAATGAAATTATCTTCAAAAAGTAAATGTCATGAACCAATCTAACGTTTCAAATAAAGAACCGATGAGATTTTGCAAATTTTATGCGTTTTTTTTTTAAAAAAAGTTATCAAGCTCTTAAAAAATCACCCGATATAATCGAAAATAGCGCAAACTTTACACCTAGACGTCGTGCCTGTGTGCATGTGTCTGCAGATATCAGAGCATTAATTCAACAAAAGAGAAAATTAGAAGCCCAGCAGACAAGACTATACTAAATAAGGCTATAGGTGAACTTAAAGATAAACTTAAAAAATTTAGAAATAAATCAATCTCAGATTATATTGAAAATCTAAATGACAATAGTAACGATGACTACAAAATATGGAAAGCTACGAAGTACCTGAAACGCCTAAAAAAGAGAAATGTGCCAATAAAGGACTGCAATGATGCATGGTGTAGATCTGATAAGAGCAAGGCAGATGCATATGCGAAACATTTAGAAACAACCTTTACACCTATTACAATTAATAATGGTAACGATTCCGATGTTCTTCAATTTCTTGATACCCCATGTCAATTGTCAATGCCAATCAAACATATAACACCTGCAGAAATTTTTAGTGAAATCGAAAAGCTTGACAAAAATTAATCTCCAGGATATGACAAAATCGATGCTAAAATAGCTAAGTGCTTACCAAAAAAAGGTATTATGTTTTTGACACTAATATATAATTCAATTCTAAGGTTAAGCCATTTCCTACGCAGTGGAAATGTGCAGAAATTGTGATGGTTCCCAAGCCCAACAAACCACAAAACGAGATAACCTCGTATAGACCTATCAGTCTACTGGCGCTGTTCTCAAAAATATTTGAGAGAATATTTTTACATAGAATTTCGCCAATACTCAAAGAAAATAACATAATACCTGAACACCAATTTGGTTTTCGCCGACATCATGGCACACCTGAACAATGCCATCGAATTATAAATTTCGTTTTTGACTCTTTTGAAAGAAAAGAATATTGTTCTGCTGTGTTTTTGGATATACAACAAGCATTTGATAAAGTTTGGCACCATGGTCTGTTATATAAAATGAAAAACATCTTCCCATCACCAATTTGTTTAATTCTTAAGTCGTATTTCGCTAATAGATCATATTATGTCAAAGTAAATGATGAAACCTCTACCATAACATACATCAAAGCTGGTGCACCTCAAGGAAGCGTTTTCGGACGAGTCCTTTATACAATTTTTACTGCAGATATGCCACAAATGAAAACGTATTTATTGCTACATATGCTGACAACACTGCTATACTGGCAACAAATCCATCTCCAATTGACGTCAAATACTTAGGCTTGCATTTGGACAAGCGCCTAAAATGGAAATCTCATATTCAAGCCAAAAATAAACAATTAAAAATGAAAACTAAAAAACTGTATTGGTTGCTTGGACGTAAATCAACTCTATATCTCGAGACTAAACTCCTATTATATAAAGCTTTATAAAAGCCAATATGGTTATGGCATTCAGCTTTGGGGCACAGCTTCGATTTCAAATATAGAAATATTTCAAAGATATCAGTCTAAAACTTTAAGACTAATTAAAAATGCTCCTTGGTACATCACGAATAAAGCCATACACTCGGATCTAAATATTCCTTTTATAAAAAATGAAATTAAAAGGTTCAGTACGGCATACTTACGCAGAATTAGTTATCATGAAAACTTACTGGCAATTACGCTATTACATGAAACCAATGAAATCATTCGACTTAAAAGGCATCATGTACTAGATCTACCCTTTAGAAGTTAATTAATATTAAATTAAGTTAAACAAAATGTAAATGTACCTATGTACATACATAAGTATATTATTATTGGCCTCACTGGAGATCAATAATACAAGTCAAATTTCCATAGTTAACTAATTTGCTTATTGTTCTACGAGTAGATTGCAAATACATGTATTCAATAAAAAACAAAAATTATTTCGTGAAAACGTTATGTGTGTTTCACACAAAGTGCTCAATTAAAGATTGAAATTTGTTACGAAGCCACGAAGAGGTCGCGTTCGTTTTGGCATCAACATAAATATGTATGTATATTGACAGCCCATGGCACATGACCGAGTATTCCCAGGATGCGATGACATACGAATGAAATTATGGATCGCGGACAATCAGCAAGCGATCGTCACGATGTCAGAGGACAACTTTTCAAACAACAGTTGCGATGTTTTGTAAACTTTATCTTAAAACAACGTATATGTATGTGGTGCTGTTAGATTCTGGATGTACTCTGTTGAGTGGCAAAAGAGAGGTTTGCCGCACGCACATATTCTTCTTTGGATGGTGGATGGTGGTTACACCAAATCAAATTGATGAAATCATTTCTGCGGAAATTCCTGATCCAGAGATAGAAGCAAAATTATACGAAACCAATATGGTTTATGTACCTTACGGACATCACAATACCACTTCGGTTTGTATGTCTGACAATAAATGCACGAAACACTATCCAGGTGCTTTTCTTTCGGAAACATAAACTAGAAATGATGGATATCCAATGTATCAGCGTCGCTCACCAGATGACAATGGCAGAACATTTAGCATTCAATTTAGAGGCGTGAATATCGAAGTTAACAACACATCGAAGTCGACAACATATGGATCGTACCATATTCGAAACTGTTGTCTAATTCCCATTCAAAAGTCATGTCAATGTTGCGTATTGCAGTTTGGTGTAATCGATAAAATACGTGTGTAAATACTCCACCACCAAAGGAATCAACATGGCGGTTACTGATCTTGAACGATACGGTCGATACGTGAACTGCAATAAAGCGCTTTGTATGATATTTACTTTTGCGATTCATGATCGTTTTCCGACTGTTGTGCGTCTCGCAGTTAATTTGGAGAATGACCAAATAGTCTATTTCAACACAGAGAATACGGTACAGACAGAGAAAACAGCAACAAAATTAACATTTACGAGTTTTTTCTCAACTTTCGTCAGTGAACCGTTTGCGAGAACTTGCTCTATTCGGAAATATCTTGATATTATATGTACATACAATTACAATTACAATTGCTGGAACATAATAATCACTGGTATGAAGTTTGCACACTTTTCGCGATGATCAGCCATCAAATTAGCGTCAATTATGGAATACGAACAAAAATGACATTGCCGAAGACATTTTACATCGTATTCGCTAAGAATTGGAAATGGGTAAATTCCGGTTGATACTTCCGGTGGTTTGATATCAATTCCATCTTCCCTTTACCAATTCACCCAGGATGAACTCATCACGAATGTTCGGACATTGGACAAATTATCGTAACTACAATTCCTTAAGTGCACGCGCAATGTTAGCTGCCCAAAATACCGATGTTGTTGACTTAAACTGTAAGATTCAAAGTCAAATTCCGGGAGACTTGCGTTCATACAAATTGATCGATCGTGGAATTTCTAAATTCTTTGAATAGGCTTCGTATGCCACCGCATCATTTGCGTCACAAAGTCATACCACGTGCATCCCGGATCATGATGATGCAGTCCACTAGAATGACTGTCGATTGGACTCCAGTGATAAATGATGGTGCTATATTTCTATCACTGACGAAAATTTCGTCTTTATTCCGATTAGGGAACACTTAAACACTTCTCAGAATCAGGTTTTCGTTGGTTTTGTTCGATTATGAACTAGCGAGGCACCCTATTTGCACAGAGCTTTCGCATCTTTAGAGCATCATTGTCCTAGGTGCTCAATTCACCTGTTTCCAGCTTAACAAATATCTTTTCAATGCTGGATTTCCCTGAACCCAAATTGAACAGTAATTTTCCCCAAAAAGCAACGCTTTATTAGCACAAGAAATGCTGTATGATCCTTTTTTTTTTGTAAACTAACACAAGTTGCTTCACAAAAATGCTATATCTTATTAACTAATAGTTATAATCCAACTAATAGAAATCATATAGATGGTAGTAGTAGTATTTTCTATGTATGTATCAGCCACAGTGAAGCATGGACGGGTCCTCTAGTTTATTAATATTTTTCATTGAAAATTTTTTCTAATATACCCTAAAAGTTGTACAATAATATGTCACTAAATTTAATAAAATTATATTACTCATGTCGCCGCAAAAAAATTACAAATATTTCCTTTTTTTTGCTTTTAAAACCTTAACCCCCGATCTGGTTGGTGGTTTTTCGATCCGGAGAGAGCCAGGTGGCTTGATGGATTTTCTTATGCTGGAATTTAGTATTACACATAACCATATTTCCAGCCCCGGTTAAGTCGATCACCCTCATCCCATTATCCCATTAGGGGATGTTTCGTCGTGGAGGCCGAATTTACCGACCGTAGTCTTGCCTAAAGACTATCTTCTTTGCAACAAAATTACCCTGGCGTTAAAGTCGCCCAGCACGATTTTGACATCGTGGCATGCTGTTGAATGGGGCAGCCGTTACGTACTTTTTGTAGTTTTTTGTATGTTTAAGTGCTTTTGCAAACTTTTGCTAAAGCCAAGCACTTTCATTTGGTATAAGGCATCTTTCGTCACATCATTCTTTTCTTCCGTCGGGGCGTGGGCGCAGATCAGCGATATGTTGAAGAACTTCGCTTTGATGCAGATTGTAGCTAGACGTTCATTCACCGCAGTGAATGATAGTACTCGGCGACGGAGTTTCTCTCCCACCACGAATCCTACACCAAACTTGCGCTCGTTTATATGGCCACTGTAAAAAATGCCACAAGGACCTACTCGTCTCTGTCCTTGTCCCGTCCATCGCATTTCTTGGACGGCGGTGATATCAGCCTTCACTCTAACGAGGACATCAACCAGATGGCCAGCGCCACCTTCCCAATTAAGGGACCGGACATTCCAGGTGCATGCCCTCAAATCATAGTCCTTAATTCGTTTGCCATGGTCGTCATCAAAAGGGGGGTCACTCATCCGAGGCTTGTTGCTTCTTTTCCTTGGGGGTGTTTTTTTACGTGGCGGGTCCCAAACCCAGCGCACAACCCTATGGGGATGTTTCGCCTTCTTACTTTACTTCGCCTTCAAACGGATGTTCTTAGGTTAAGCAGAGGATACTTGGTCAAAGACCGGAAGTCGTGAGCTGCTTGAGCCATATGTAAATAATCGTTTCTGGCCACTCCCAAGTGTATGGCGATCAGAGAACTTTCCTCACTTCCGTGAACTTCTACCCATGACTCCACCCTCCCTGCTTATACCCTGAACAGTATATTGCCACCAAGTTTGTAACACTCAAAAAGAAATTTCGGAGACCCATTAATGAAATATGTAAATGATCAGAGGATAAGCTTAGTCGATTTAGCTAAGTCCGTCACCCTGTTTGTTTATACGCAGTATTTTTTTGATATCGATATGAAATTTTAGATACGTCCGTCTCTCCTCAAGAAGCTGTTTTTTTTAGATTGAAAATTGAATTGATGAAATGAATAGCTTGTACGAAAAGCTTCTTTTTTTGACGAAATCCCGAGCAGTACCGAAAATCTGATATTATTAATGATTTACATTTAAAAATGTTTAATTCAACATTCACTTAAACAAACAACTTTTCGGGATTTTTCTGTTTGCCAACTGCAAGCAAATATAATGCACATGTCACTAACGCGATTTCCTTGAGCTTTAAACTTATTCCCTTATAAATATGTGTAGTCGTGTTTGCAATCCAATTAAATACTTTGCCAGCTCAAAGAAATTTTGACATTCTTAACAAATTGCTTAATTATGTGTGAAATTTTCCTACACACTCGCAAGCAGACCGACAAATTTATATCTGCAAAGGTGTATCTTGTTGAAACTAAACTTTGAACGCTCATTTATAGAATGCAAATAAATCGCTGCATATAGGTAGTACGTACAATGAAGGGTATGTATGTGTGCAGATGTTTCTACTATAAATACAAATTTAGTTATCTTCACAGATATTTGAAGTTATGGCTATAGATTGCTGATAGATACGCATATACACACATACATACATACAGTTATGTTCAAATGCAAACAAACTTGTCCCCTTTGGCCGTTTGAGATTTACATCACTTCAATTGCTATGCATACAAATATAATCGCTCAATTATACCGCTATATTCAATCAAATACATGAATAACTGCATTTAGGTATACGTACCTGCCATATTGATATAAATAGATCGTATTTGCTTTTAATTACTTTGCGCATTAAGGCGCCTAATTGGGTTGCAATTAATATCTATCTGATCAAATGTATGTCTTTGTTGAAGCTTCCGACAGCAACAGATATTTATTAGACGTGAAAATGAACAATGAATGATGGTCGATGTAAGTGATTTCAAAACTGGCACTAATTTTAATTGATTTAATACAAATTAATAGTATGGATTGATATTAGGGTCAGCCGAAAACTCAATGCCAAACTTATGGGTATACGTAAATGAACCTTTATACATAGAAAAACATTTCCCTGCCAAGCATATTTTGATAAACCCAGCAGTTTTTTTATGTATATACGACCGAGCATGCATCAGCTTTCTGTAGAATATGGTCGGACGCAAGAATGCCCAACGATTGGAGTTTAAGTGTTCTCTGCTCAATCCACGCATTGGGAGACGCAACAATCTGCGCAAACTACCGTAAAACCTCTTCAACATCGCATGTAAGGTTCTATCGAGAGTATTTTGTGAAATATTAAAGCCCACCGTCAACAAACAGATTGGACCTTATCAGTGTGAGTTTATACCTGGCAAATCAACAACTGACCAGATATTCATCATGCTCCAAATCTTGGAAAAGATCCGGAAAAGGGAATTGACATGCACCACCTCTTCGCCGATATCAAAGCTGCTTTTGACATGACAAAAGGAGCTCCCTTTATGCCTCCATTAGGACCGGAAAGGACCTCTCCGAACCGTTCGATACCAAACGAGGTTTCAGACAAGGCGACTCCCTCTCGAATGACTTCTTCAATCTACTTTGGAGAAAATAATTCGAGCTGCAGAACTAAACAGAGAAGGTACCATCTTCTATAAGAATGTACAGCTGCTGGCGTATGCTGATGATATTGACATCATTGGCCTCAACACCTGCGCCGTTAGTTCTGCTTTCTCCATATTAGATAAGGAAACGAAGCAAATGAACCTGGCAGTGAACAAGGGCAAGACGAAATATCTCCTGTCATCAAACAAACAGTCGTCGTACTCGCGACTAGGCTCTCACGTCCTGTTGACAGTCATAACTTCGAAGTCATAAAAAATTTCGTATATCTTGGAACCAGCATCAACACCAACAAAATAAAGTCCTCTCTCGACGAACAAAAACCAAAATCTATAAGTCACTCATTATTCCCGTTCTGGTATATGGTGCAGAGGCATGGACGATGACAATATCTGATGAGTCGACGTTACGAGTTTCCGAGAGAAAGATTCTGCGAAAGATTTATGGTCCTTTGCGCATTGGCCACGGCAAATATCACATTCGATGGAACGATGAGCTATATGAGATATACGACGACATTGATATGGTTCAGCGAATTAAAAGATAGCGGCTACGCTGGCTAGGTCATGTCATTCGATAGGACGAAAACACTGCAGCTCAGAAAATATTTGACGCAATATTGGAAAGACCAGGTGGAGAAGGACCTAGCTTCGGTTGGAATCTCCAATTGAAAAGCATATATCGATTATTTTCACATTTCAAAGCTTTTAAATATGTGTGTGAATTTTTGAGTTGATTCCTTGAGTTTTATTGTCTACAAGAATCCGTGATGGAAATAATTATGTCCCAAACTATTCAAAATGTATAGTATAGCTATTTAATGAAAAAAACAATATCTAACTTATGGACTTCACCGAACCATAAAAAAAATTATTTTCAAATTTTAAGGCTTTCGAATATACGAATTTTTGAATTGGAAAAAATACCCTAAGGTAGTTTGTATCGGAATTTTTATGCTCTACAAGAAGATTATGGTTTTTAATAACCCACCTCCAAATTTTGAGTTAAGCTACAACTTCATCCATGCGAGGATAGTTTTATCAATTTATATTGTAGGTTCATGTTCACCATATACTTGTATACGATATAAGCTCTTTTTGGTCTATCCTAATTTATACTACGAGTATTTACATATTTAACTATTGTTGAATAATCTCATAATCTTATCAAAAACTTTCTATTTGTCTCGCCTGCTTTTCGATTGAGTTGGTGCTGTTGAGTGATGATTTCAGTTTATATTAATAAATAATTACCTTAATTTGAAAACTTTTGGTATCTGAATTCACCAGCAATATGGCGATAAATGCACTATTATTATGCAAATTCGTGGCCTTTTGAAAATATGTTTGGACATGTCAAAGAATTCCATCAGAAAACGCAAATAAAATTAATTTCGGAGTTGAAGTAATTATGGTAGTTGATTCAAATTTTATTTACTTTTATATTGAAATATTATTTTTAATTAATTAACTCCCATCTGTTTGCAATTCTAGTAGATTCTAGATATCATATTTTTGATCAATAAATTCGGAAATCGGTGGACTAGCTTCAGAAAGGGCCGAAAAATTTTATTTTTCTCCAAACACAAAAAATTAATATCAAACTAATATAAAGAATGTACTCAGAATAGACGCTCTTGCCAATCAACATTGCTACTTTTTTCAGGAAAAAATTTTATCTTTGAACTTTTAACATACATACATATACATATATTCACATATATTCGCACCAAAAATGCGACTAGTACCTTCATACTTTTATAATAAATTCAATATTATGTGCCTATGGCAAAAAACAATTAAGAATCCAGTATAGGGTTTCCGGTAATGGTCAATGCAACTTAATCAAATTCCCAATTGTTTACTAGAAGAATCTTGCCTTAGTTAATTAAAGTCGAATGCGTCTGAAAACGTCTGAGGTGACGTGTGTGTGTGTCTGTTAGTAGCATGCAACAATACAATGAAACTGCGAGCTGGAAAATAAAATCAAAAATCACTCGAGTTGAAGGAAGCAATTTACGGCAGCTTTGTGATCGTAACCCCCAGTGTAATATTTACAGGCGTGACACAGTTGTAAATTGCCCACAAAGTATGAGAGAGAGTGAAAGGGTGACAGAACGTGAAAGATATAGTGAGCGTGGAAGATAGAGCAAGCAGTGGAAACCAAAACGGCTGTGAAAATGTTAGTGTTGTGTGTATATTGTGCGTACTGGCATGCAGCCGAGTGCCACTCAGCGGATATTTGCACAATGCTTAGCTTTTAATTATACTAAATTAATCAAATAAGCAAGCAAATTCAACAGAATTCGGCACAAAGGATATATACTATATAGATATAGATATGTAGGTTTTATACACACACATATGAGCTCATGCACAATGCATGCAAATTCATGGAGAAGCACAACATAAGTTCGTATATGTTAACGGGCTCTACGCAATTGATTGTTGTTGCAACAGCAATAATATAAATGAAACAACCACAATGTACTACCAGCAACAACGCAAACAACATATGACAATAACGGCAACAACAACGCAACAATAATTTCAGAACTACTATTTAACAACAACAACAACACTACAGCAAATATTCAAATACAACAACAACAACTATTCATATATAACAACACTAACAACAACTATGTAATAGCAAGCGATCCACAATTACCGACACTAATAGGATCTAACGTCTCTGCAGAACTGCCAATAGAAGCTGCCACAAATGAGGTCTGCTTTTAGGCGTACACCATACATGACAAAGCGTTGACTAACCATACTACAACTACTATTACCGTCTTGTTTGTCAAGCAACTTGCAGCGGTAGCAGCAGCATGTGGCAAGCAGCAATGTATAATGTCTATCTTATTACGGTAAATTGCTTGTGGAAAACGAACGACGATGCGACAAATAGTGAGCTTAGAAGAGTGCGGAGAGTCCGTAAGGCAAGATTTCAGATAGTTGAGTGTGTGTATGTGTTTACTTAGTCAAAGCAGGTGTGAACAGACAATATCTTAATCTCAACGCCAGAAATCAAGTCGAAAGCTACAAAAACAGACGAAGCGACGGCAGCTGACAACTAAATAGGTAAATGTGAAAGAGTACATATAAATGAATATTAATAGCAAGTAACATTTAATAAATATTTATATTAAAAAGAAAAAAAGCAAATTTCCGCAACATCGATGCTATAATATCTACCTTACGTATACTTCCTGTATCATAAAGGGTATGAATATACCTAAATCTCCAGTTTGAACCATCAGTTTGTATGTCGTTTATATGCTGAACACCTCTACCAAATTTCGTGAAGATTTCCTGTCAAATATAAAAAAGTCAAAGTGGGAGCTATGTGTCCTGTTTGAGCTCCTGGGGACCGTGGAGGTCCTCTGTTGGCCACTCGGGGTGAGTGGCGGCGCCTCAACTATGAGCAGATTGCACGGCCGTAGAGGCTAGTGTCGCAGTATTGCGTAGGCAACATGGGGCCTGAGCAGGTCCATCCATTGCATGTATTACACCTGACCGAGGTGGAATTTGGATTGAGCCTTTTTGCGCATACGCAGCAGAAAAATTCCTCCGGGCCCGGGCTGAAGTCAATGTCAGCACGAGTCAGGAGGATACGGAGCAACCCTGCTGCAAGACATTGCTCTAATGACAACACAAACTAGTACTCACCGATCCAAACGGGGTTAGATCGTCGAAAAAACAGCCCTTGGTCGGATGAATACCGAGTCAATTCCGATGCGTAGAACCGGCTGTCGTGGGAATTGCTAAGAGATGAGACATGGTTTTTGGAAAAGGTTTTCATTAAAACGTGTAATCTGAGTGAAATCTAAATGTTTTCATAAAACTCAAAAAAATCCGTCATTATATGAAGTAAAATCTACTATATCAGTGACCCAGAGTGCGATCTATTGAAGCTATGATATATATTATAAATAATTTCCAACCAGTTTTCGCAAATGCTGCTGAAGAAAGAGCGCTAGGTCTATACCCACAGATATGAACTTGCGAAACGGTTGTTAAAGTATATTATGCGCTCTTCATTAGAAAGCTTCTTGACCGTTACTTATATATAAAATAATTACAGCACAATGAAAATGTGCAATTAAAATCTGTTGGCGTAGCAATTTCGGTATACAAAAACAACTGTTACAGAGCCAAACAATGCCACAGGAAATTCCAGTAATTATTGCAATATGTCATACATGGAACCAACAACAGTAAATATAAGGTAAACGGTTGAGCCTGACAACGTTGCATGATGGATGTAACAATAGCTGTAACAACATGCAACGTCATGCCGTCTTTCTTAGGCCAAAGTATGTGACCCGAATAATTCTAATTATTATGGATCAGTCAAGATGCTTGCTTAAAACGAGCAAAGCGATACACTACAGCTGAGGGAAGCCAAGAACAAGAACAACACACAGCAATAATAATAACACAGCTGCTTTAAAGCGAACGCCGTCAACGTCTGCACCACGACCAGGAGCAAATGGATTTTGTAAGCGTGGGGTAAGAGCAAGTGGGGGTAGTAGTAAAACCAACAACAACGTGCAGATGCAGCAGATTTGCAAAGTCAAGTGAGCGTAAGCGACAACAGCAATATGTTGTTGCAACAGCGTTGGCGTCCACTGGTGTCGCTTAACGGTACTTGGAGGCGTTGAGGCGTATCCGGGTATTCGCAAATCTAATTAATGCATCCGATCCTTGTCATAAATGCAAATGACAAGGCTTGCAGCAAGCTCAGGCACACATACACACAGACGAACTTAAATACATAGAAGCGTTCGGTTAGCTCAGGCTTCACCGCTTCACGCTAATAAATAGGATATAACCGATATTTGCACTAACCCACATGCAAAAATGAGCTTGCTTTGGCACGTTACACCATGAAAATAAGCTGCATTGGGTGCATTGGGTGTCCTTTTATGCGCTGTTGACGCGTTTTAACCGCCTTCGCTTGCTTAATGCTTGCTCTAACTCACCTTACTTATGTCTTTGCGGCTAACTGCCGCAGGAACTGTACTTAAGAAGGGTTGCTTTTTAAATAGATTTGAGTAAGCTTTTCCCAAAATCTGACTCTTCGACAACTGTCTGACTTCAAAACTTGGTGGTTCCATTTGGAATCACCTATTTGCTGCTCATACCGCGGCAACCAGATTGTGAGGATATTATTAATAAAAAAAACTCTAGAAGTATACATAGTATGTAGTCATGACAAATCTTAATTCACGTCCTTTCTGGGTATAGTACCTAACAAGGATCTCACTTGGACTTCTAATAAATTATAAGACCCTTACAAAGCGACAAAGTACTTTGAGCCCATCACAAATTTCTTGTGGTAGTTAATGTCGGTTTCTGCTATATCTCCCATTTCGCCGAAAGTAAGACTGCCGAGAAGTTGCAACCTCAATATTGGAAAAACTGGCTGGATGTTTCCACCTCACCATTTTCTTTATTGCCGTGGACCCCGCTTACGCGGTTAAAGCCGAGTTTACAACAGCGCTATGCTAGTCGTTCTTTCTTTTCGCTGCTGGGCTCCAATTGGAGATCCCAAGCGAAGCCAGAGCCTTCTTCACCTGATCTTTCTAACGGAGTGGAGCTCTTCCTCTTCCTCTGCAGGAAGATATCAATATCATCGGCGTACGCCAGCAACTGTACATTCTTATAGAAAATGGTACTTTCTCTATTTAGTTCTGCAGCTCGAATATTTTCTCCCAGAAAAGAGTGAAGAAGTCACATGAAAGGGGGTCCCTTGTCTGAAATCTCGTTTGGTATCGAACGGCTCATAGAAGTCCTTCCCGATCCTGACGGAGCGGCATTAAGGCTGCCCTTTTTCGTTCTGTCAAAAGCTGCTTTGAAAACGACGAAGAGGTTGGGCATGACGATTCTCTTTTCAATGTCAATACGCTCGATAATAACCTTATATGCAATGTTGAGGAGACTTATCTCACGGTAGGTGACGAGGATTTTGGGGTCTCCCTTTTTTGTCCGCATTCTACAAAGAAGCTAATGCATGCTCCTCATTAATGAGTTTGCCATAGTCGTTATCTAAAGGGGGATCTCTTATCCGAGACTGTGTTCTTCTTTTTACTGGGGGCGTTTTTTACGTGGTGCGTCCCAAACCTAGTGCACAACTCTGAGAAGGGTTCGCCAGAAAAATTAACTATGCTAAAGATAAGTAATGGAGGATGGAGTTATGTGTAGAAGTTCACGCACGTGAGGAAAGTTCTCTGATCGCCATTCACTTGGGAGTGGCCAGAAACTATTATTTTACACATGGCTCAAGCAGCTCACTACTTCCGTTCTTTGACCAAGTATCCTCTGGGTAGCCTAAGAACATCCGTTCGAAGGCGAGCTAAAGTGAGAAGGCGAAACATTCCCTACAAGGGTTGTGCGCTGGGTTTGGGACCCGCCACGTAAAAAAAAAACACCCCCAGTGAAGAGCTATAACCAGCATCGGATGAGAGACCCCCTTTTGATGAAGGACTACGAATTGAGGGCATGCACCTGGAATGTCCGGTCCCTTAATTGGGAAGGTGCCGCTGCCCAGCTGGTTGATGTCCTCGTAAAAACAAAGGCTGACATCACCGCCGTCCAAGAAATGCGATGGACGGGACAAGGACAGAGACGAGTAGGTCCTTGTGACGTTTACTACAGTGGCCATATAAAGGAGCGCAAGTTTGGTGTAGGATTCGTGGTGGGAAAGAGACTCCGTCGCCGAGTATTATCATTCACTGCGGTAAATGGACGTCTAGCCACAATCCGTATCAAAGCGAGTTTCTTCAACATATCGCTGATTTGCGCCCACGCCCCGACGGAAGAGAAGGACGATGTGACAAAAGAAGGCTGCCCCTGCCGTGCTTGGCGACTTTAACGCCAGGGTGGGCAAAGAAGGTGTCTTTGGCACTACGGTCGGTAAATTCGGCCTCCACGACGAAACATCCCCTAATGGGTTGAGGCTGATTGACTTCGCCGGGGCCCGAAATATGGTTATCTGTAGTACTAAATTCCAGCATAAGAAGATTCATCAAGCTACCTGGCTGTCTCCGGATCGAAAAACTACCAACCAGATCGATCATGTTGTGATAGACGGAAGACACGTCTCCAGTGTTTTAGATGTGCGTGCGCTCCGAGGTCCTAACATCGACTCAGACCACTATCTTGTTGCGGCTAAGATTCGCACTCGCCTCTTTGCAGCAAAAAACGCACGCCACCAAACACAAGGAAGGTTCGACGTCGAGAAGCTGCAATCACAACAGACAGCCGAACGATTTTCTACTCGGCTTGCACTCCTGTTCTCTGAGAGCACTCGTCAACAACTCGGTATAAGGGAACTGTGGGACGGCATTTCAAACTCCTTACGTACAGCTGCAACCGAAACCATTGGTTTTCGGAAAGTGCAAAAGAACAGCTGGTACGACGAGGAGTGCCGTGTCGCAGCGGAGAGAAAACAGGTTGCCTACCTCGCAACGTTACGATCGACCACTACACGTGCGGGATGAGATAGATACCGAGAGTTGAAGAGGGAAGCGAGACGCATTTGTAGACAGAAGAAGAAAGAGGCTGAAATGCGTGAGTACGAAGAGCTTGATAAGCTGGCTGACAGGGGTAATGCTCGAAAATTCTACGAAAAAATGCGGCGGCTCACGGAAGGTTTCAAGACCGGAGCGTATTCCTGTAGAACCCCCAAAGGTGATCTAGTCACTGATGCCCAGAGCATACTTAAATTATGGAGGGAACACTTCTCCAGCCTGCTGAATGGCAGTGAACGCACAACACCAGGAGAAGGAGAACCCGATTCCCCAATCGATGACGATGGAGCAGACGTTCCATTACCCGACCATGAAGAAGTTCGAATACCAATTACCCGCCTGAAGAACAACAAAGCGGCAGGGGCCGACGGATTACCGGCCGAGCTATTCAAACACGGCGGCGAAGAACTGATAAGGTGCATGCATCAGCTTCTTTGTAAAATATGGTCGGACGAAAGCATGCCCAACGATGGAATTTAAGTGTGCTATGCCCAATCCATAAAAAAGGAGACCCCACAATCTGCGCCAACTACCGTGGGATTAGCCTCCTCAACATCGCATATAAGGTTCTATCGAGCGTATTGTGTGAAAGATTAAAGCCCACCGTCAACAAACTGATTGGACTTTATCAGTGTGGCTTTAGACCTGGCAAATCAACAACCGACCAGATATTCATCATGCGCCAAATCGTGGAAAAGACCCGTGAAAGGAGAATCGACACACACCACCTCTTCGTATATTTCAAAGCTGCTTTCGACAGCACGAAAAGGAGCTGCCTTTATGCCGCCATGTCTGAATTTGGCATCCCCGCAAAACTAATACGGCTGTGTAAACTGACGTTGAGTAACACCAAAAGCTCCGTCAGGATCGGGAAGGACCTCTCCGAGCCGTTCGATACCAAACGAGGTTTCAGACAAGGCGATTCCCTATCGTGCGACTTTTTCAACCTGCTTTTGGAGAAAATAGTTCGAGCCGCAGAACTAAATAGAGAAGGTACCATCTTCTATAAGAGTGTACAGCTGTTGGCGTATGCCGATGATATTGATATCATCGGCCTCAACACCCGCGCCGTTAGTTCTACTTTCTCCAGGCTGGACAAGGAAGCACTGAAAATTGGTCTGGCAGTGAACGAGGGCAAGACGAAATAGCTCCTATCATCAAACAAACATTCGCGACTTGGCTCTCACGTCACTGTTGACAGTCATAACTTTGAAGTCGGAGATAATTTCGTCTATCTTGGAACCAGCGTAAACACCGCCAACAATGTCAGCCTAGAAATCCAACGCAGGATAACTCTTGCCAACAAGTGCTACTTCGGACTGAGTAGGCAATTGAGAAGCAAAGTCCTCTCTCGACAAACAAAAGCCAAACTCTATAAGTCACTCATGATTCCCGTCCTGTTGTATGGTGCAGAGTCTTGGACGATGTCAACAACGGATGAGTCGACGTTGCGAGTTTTCGAGAGAAAAGTTCTGCGAAAGATTTATGGTCCTTTGCGCGTTAGCCACGGCGAATACCGCATTCGATGGAACGATGAGCTGTACGAGATATACGACGACATTGACAATGTTCAACGAATTAAAAGAAAACGGCTACGCTGGCTAGGTCATGTTGTTCGAATGGACGAAAATACTCCAGCTCTGAAAATATTCGACGCAGTACCCGCCGGGGGAAGCAGAGGAAGAGGAAGACCTCCACTCCGTTGGAAGGACCAAGTGGAGAAGGACCTGGCTTCGCTTGGAATATCCAATTGGCGCCACGTGGCGAAAAGAAGAAACGACTGGCTCGCTGTTGTTAACTCGGCTATAATCGCTTAAGCGGTTTCTACGGCAATTAAGAAGAAGAAGAAAGACAAGTAATTCAGAAGATCTTCTGCGCTTTACTCTATGTCGTAAGGATCTTCCATTCGCTTAGAAGCCGTTTGTCGAATAGCGGCTGACAAACGCACGTGAGGTCCTTTAGTACAGTTCTAGAACAAAAAATGCAAATGGAGGCTCAACTCGGTCCCGTACCAAAGAGAATGATACAAGTGAGTTCTTTCTGGTTAGCTCGTAGGCTTTGAAGCTGCCTGCCATTTCGCTATAACCAGGCATCCAAAGAAGTCCAATGATGAATGTTACTGGACACTATATGTGAGGCATCCTCCTTCAACTTGATAAAAACTCTAAGAAAAAGTCCAGTGTAGTATAAGTACAATATATTTAACCTCAAACAATTTCTGAATAAGAGGCACCTAAACTTAAATCATTCCTGCAAAACGTAAAGGAAGATTTCTAACAAAGTAGATTCTAAAATTTTGATGTCAATACAAATTACGCCCGGGAAGAAAGCTATTATAATCTGAATTTATTGATGAGTAACGGACTCCTTACCTCAAACCACTGCTCCAGATTTCTTTCAAAATCATAAAACTAAAAAAGAAAATTTGTAGGATCATAGAATCATAAAATCTTGTGACATAAAAAGTAGGTCAGCGAATAACTAGATCATTACTTCTAATCATTGCTGTATAAAGGTTTAGTACCTTTTAACATCACATAAGAAATCGAGTTAAAAAATATGCGTGTCAAATTATTTATGTCACCTCTCTGAACAATAAGCTCATAACCTTAAATATAATACCGAATATGCATATTGAACAATAAACTTAAACCTAATTTATGATAAATTGTTTGATGTCGTGGCTATTTCGTGAACCCCATCAGGTGTCATAGTTCGTTATCAAAATATATTCATCCAAAATTTTATCAACTACGAAATTGAGTTGCTCTTCGGAGACTCTGTAGCCTAGTAGTGGTTGTTTTGCTGGCAAAATACATTTCTGAAGTAATTTCGAGGAATGATGCTGAGTCGGATACAACTAATGTGAGAACGGTAAAAATCTGAGTTAATCCGGTTACTAGGATTCGGCGGTTATGAGAACGGCCGTATACTGCTATAAGGCTTTTTCTTCGTTTGAATTTCGAATGAACTTAAGGACTCAAAAAGGTTAGATTTTATGAAACTGTCTGCCAGAGCTTAGATATAATCATATCGGCTAAGGATAAATTTGTGTGACAGTTACATATATACGGTTCGATGTACGGCTATAGTAAATATTAAAACATATGAAAGCAATAGAGGAGGAAGTGACAAAATAAGTCCAACTCGCCTTCATCCATGCAGCTTTAGCAAAGAGCGTTCGCCACAATATTTTCGCACTGCGCGTAAACCTATTGGACAGTGTCCAGTCAGAACACTTACAATTGTGGAGAGATTAACTTTGCTAAGATGAATATTGACCAGCGCTTGATGAGCTCACTGGCGGACTAAAGCTCCAACGCCACAACGCAAGAAGACATCGGAAAATCGACTCGCTTCCAGCCGCATTACATTGTGGAAAATGTGTCCTCCTTAACAAGCTCATCTGCGGTGCAGTTTCCGATGATTCCGCTTTTACCAAGCACCTATACAAGTGAAATATGGAAAAAGCTTGAAGCTGAATTTCGGAGCAGTTCATCTTCTGTTACCTTCATGTTAGCCACCTCCACTTGAAAGATGGTACAGTGGTCTAATAGTCTGAAACTAAAGTTAACAGAAAGCTCCCGACAGAAGAATCCACCACCTACACTCCCTTCTAACTTCGATCCATCGATGAAAACTATCACTGAACCCTTTCTCCATCGGCTACCCCACGTCCACAAAAGTCTCACCGGTGTGTGAACTGAGAAGGATTCGCGAGGAAGGATTCTCCGATGCAGTAATCTATATTGAAAGGAATGCTATCGAAGCAGTGGAGAATTTCAGTTTGTTTCTGCCCCGGCCCCCATACACCCAGTTTTCCAACGCCTAATAGAAGACTTCGCAATTATGTTTAAAGATGCAACATATAAAATGGCATAGGCTGCCATTGTTGCGGTTGTCTTTAGTGCACCACAGAAATACTGGAAATAGAAGAGACAGCATTTAACTGTCTAAGCACGCAAGTGTGACTTCTTCCTCAAATCGGCGCATGACATTCATCCTCACTCTTTACTAGACTACTTATATTTGATAAGGATTATAACTTTATTTGACCTGGAATTATGTTGACTTTGGTGCGTACTCTCTAAGAAGGTCGATAACTTGTTTAGAAACACTGCTTTTATAACTAGTTTTAAAATACGTTTAGTCGTAACTAGTTGCAAAATTAATTTTTTTTGCTGAAATTTCAATGAAACCTTAAGTACAAAACTAGCTTAAATGGTTACCATCGAAGCTAATCTGAAAAATATTCGTTCTCTGTTCTTTGATTTTCAAGCAATTCGCCAATATCAAAGAAAATTTATTTATTTTATTATTTACGTACCACTTAGTAATCTAAACACAAAAACTAACGGATATTAGACCCTGAACATGGAATAAGAACTTTGAAACGAAGTTTGTAACTCCCAGCAGTAAACATCGGAGGCCTATATGATATATACGTCTTCTTCTTCTCAAGTAGCTGCTTATTTGTCAGAACCACCGATATCAGCACAATATAAAAACAGTTGCTATACAAACTGACCGATGAAATACAAGTTGTTGTATGGAAATCTTTTTTATTTGGAAGATATCGTGACAAAGTTTGACATGAGTTCTTCCACAAGGTAAGGCTACTTACTACAGTATATATCCATATTCAAACTGATAGATCAAAATCAAAATGAAAATCCATTTTAACCCTTAAGCTATACGAAACGTAACGTAACTAACATTTTTTCTTCTTATACCATGTAATTCATGCAGGCAGCATACATATATATGTAGGAAGTCATAAACACTTTTCAGAATTACCTGCAATCAACATAAACTTTAAAGAGCACTTAAAATGCACACGCTTTATAGCCGAGCGGAGAATTCACTATACTTTGCTTTGCTCTGCTCTCCGGTGCTGTGCTACGCTGTGCTTTATAGCTGGCGCTATAGAGGCCGAATTTCCAAGGCAATAATTTACATTAAAACAACTTTGAATAAATTTCAGCCAACATTACGGTATAAATAAATTATGAAAATCTACTCAAAACTGAGATATTTATGCAGCTAAGTAATTTTTGCTTGCAAGCTTGCATACATGTGTGTGTAAGTGTAAGCTCCTATAAATATACCAATAAAGCGTGAAGTAGTGAGCCTATGAGACTGCCGGTTGGAAAGCAGCAACCAAAGCAAACGAAAAACAATAAAGACAAAATGCAAAAATAATAAAAGCAAAAACAAAAGCCAGAAATCAACCAAAGCCATGACGGGCGCGCTGCTGCTCAGGCGCTCTGTTAGCTATAGTGGAATGTCATAAATAAATTAATAATTTAAAATGCGAGGAAAAAAAGCACCGCCTACAACAACAACTACGCGAGCTGTGCGCGCTTAAATTAACATTTAAAAGAGCAAATGGCGAAAAGCAACGCGAGTTGCGTCAATAGATGACTTCACCACTCCCAAAATATTGCCTAATGTACGAAGAAGCATATTTTAAAAATAAATAATTAAATAATAATTATGAATATGTGTATTTTGCAACAATAAATTCATATATACAAAAGTTGTAAAATAGCATAACAAAATACGGTGCCATGATCGTGTATGCGCAAACACACATTTATATATACTATATACCTGAATAAACGTTCTTTGTTTCGTATTACCTAAATATTAAATTGATTACTTAAGTTATGCCGGGTTGCTGACAGCGAGAAATGTCGAATCAGCACAACGGCTAAAAGTAAATTACGCTAAGCATAGTTTAATAATGAAATTATCTATATATTTTTCTAAGACAAGGCGCTTATTTCCAGAGATCTACAAAACGTACAGAGACAAATAATACATCAAATTAAAGTGTGCGATCTGAAACTTTGCACAAATTTTACAGATTTTAAATTCATTGAACCACTTTTGATATATTTGCGTTTAAAGTTCTTCAATTTTTACATTAAGCTAATATAAGCAGCGCTTCTACAGAAAAGAGCATATATGTAAGAAAATGAATAATTACAAATGTTTCTGTCATTTGCTTTCGTTACACACATACCCACATACGCGAAGGCGCAAGTGCGAAATCTAACAAAAACAATGTTGTCTGCTCGGTAGCAAAATGACAATAAGCATAGATAACTTGATACGAGACTCTTTGGTTCGACAGAGAGCTGTCAAAACTCGCATTTTTTATAACATTTGCCAATGATGCCACTGCTGAAAAATATTAACTTGGGTATTTAATAAATTATACAAAACACTAAATTAAACACTTTGAAAATGCATTCATACATATATATGTAAATGCTAAAATGCAAAATCATTAATTAATTTACATAAACATTTATTTTGCCAAAATATGTTCGCACAGTTTCATTTCACACTAATTTCGTCAAGTAATTATAGCGCTGCCACAGTATATAACCTTTTCGTGGTAGCTTTCTGAGGGGTGAATAGCGGCCATCTTGGATTTTCAGAGGTAGCAACGCAGTGCTGTGTATATTGAGGCAGTAAATACTTAGCAAATGTATTCTATTAAATAACAAAAACTATAAATATTGTTGCTTAATACAAAAGGAAATTATTTGTTAATGACATATGTTTACTAATATTTGATTTAAACGCCATAGTGCGTCATGTTTTGCCCATAAAAATATCATTTACTGATAGTCAGATATTCTTTATGTAGTGAGTTCTTTTTAATAAAAAGCAGCCCTGTTTTTAGATTTCTCGGTGGTGAGGTTTCTTCTGAATGTATTTGTTTACAACTGACAGACAGAATGATAATTCGGGTGGTGGAGCACGGTGCTCGCTCGTTCCAAAGATGTGGTTGGCCGTGGGGAAACGGTCGGCGCAATTTATTCCACAGAAATATTAAATAAAACAAAGGGTTTCATATAATAAATGTATTTAAATATAATATAATTGGAAACACACTTACCACGTCTGTATAGCTGAGCGGTCGCAAAAGGAGAGAGCGCGCGCAACTTTTTTTAGTTAGAGTTTAGTTGCGCGCTAATTAAAACTCCGAAAAAACTTCGAAAAGAAAGAAAGAAAAGATTACTCTGCTGATACAGACGTGGCAAAGAAATTGGGCGGGGGCGGCGTCAACATTCTCCCCGCCTTGCAGTATTACTGCAAATGCAGTTTACAATCAATTACTTAAAACTAACTTAACTAACTGGCTCCTGCACTTCCTCTTCCACGTCTTCTTTGCAGATGGGGTGGCCGACGAGACGAATCGAGTCTGGTTCGGTCCGGGAAATGCCGCTGAGATGAATCGAACCTCAGTCGGTCATTGCCATGCCGCCATTTTGCATAGAAGTCACCACCTTCCGAGGTCGGCGAGACGACTCGAGTCTAACTCGATCCTTGGTAGGTGGTGAATGTGAGAGGCGTTGGCAACCAGAGCACTTTATTGTGCCGATGTTATACGACACCGTCGTCGTATTTTGGGCGATGAGTTGGCCCATTGACGCTGGTTGTAACCCTGGCAATATGAGCCGGGAGTACACGTCCGCTCCCAAGATTACTTCTACTGGCGCTGCTCTGTGGAACTCATTATCTGCCAGTCTTAAGTTGCGAAATTGTTGAAATAAATTCTCTTCCAGAGACCTTACTGGCGTTGGTGGTAACGGACGACGTTGTATTTGGGCACTCACGGAGACTTCTGTTTCTCCACCCTGGTTGTCCCGAAACAAGAGTTCGCACACTCGGCTGTCTCCTCGTGCATGCGTAGGCAGTCGCAATCGTGCAATTGTGGAGGCGAGGATAACCGTGGCTGGACTAACTGGGCTAATCATGGCCCGCACTCTTACGAACCTCGTTGCAGTTCGAACGCTTATTAATGCGGTTGGTGATAGCGCAAGTCTTTGCTGCCAAGGTTGTGTTGCATGCCTGTTCTTTATGATATGGCGTGCATCGGCTTGACGACGAACGTCTCGTCCACGCCTTCGCTTCGGATGGGGTGGCCGACGAGACGAATCGAGTCTGGTTCGGTCCGGACAATGTCGCTGAGACGAATCGAGTCTCAGTCGATCGTTGCCATGCCGCCAATCCGAAAGGAAGTTACCAGCACGCCGAAGTCGGCGAGACGACTCGAGTCTGGCTCGATCTTGGGCGTGTGGTATGCGGGAGAGGCATCGTTGGTCAGAGCTTTGCGGCTGTTTGACTGTTGACGTCGGTGGACATGGTTGATTGGGCTCCGAATACGTCGGGCCGATTGCCAATGAATTCTCCTCCATTTCCGCTGCCTCGACTTGCTGTGCCCATGTCAATTCAATGACATCGTCGTCTTGTTCTTCGGCGTCTGACCCGATGCCATGAAGCATCGTGTGGTGTGGGTTGCCGCAACGTTTGCAGCGTATTACGCTGTCGCATTCATTTTTCGAATGACTCGACGCGAGGCAGTTGCTGCAAAATCGGTGGATTAATGTGGTCCTCAGCCTAGCTTCTGGGGACATCTGGCGGAACTTTGGGCACCAGCGGAGTAGATGGCTATCTACGCATAGGGGGCAGTTGATGGTCGTCATTTTCAATAATTTCCTAAACGAAAAGGAAGATTATTAACGTGTGAATTTATAATATGAAATTAACATTGATTGGGTACAATGACAATCTTTGTGATAGGCCGACAAATTAGGCCGCGTTGAGTTTGGATGTCCACCACCCGAACTCGTTGATCCAAAACTGGATATACTTTGATGATGCTGCCTAATCTCCATTCATTTGGAGGTACATTTTCATCACGAACTACCACCAGGTCGTTGACTTGGACGTTCTGTTGGGACTGTTTCCATTTCTTTCGTTTCTGCAGTTCCTTTAAGTATTTGGTCTTCCATCTCCGACAAAAATTCTGACTTAAGTCCTTTAAATTTTCACTTTGGTTTACGAATGATAGCGGTCTGTCGGTTATTTCTGGTTCTGCCAATGCATTTCTATTCCGCTGATTGCTATTGTGTTGTTGCCGCTGATGATGTTTGCGTTGTTGTTGTTGCTTAGGTAAAAAATTTGTAATTTTTACACTACAAAAATGATTTTGTGTTTGTTGTTGAGATATTGTTGAATTTATTTTTGTTTCTTCGGAGGGAACGGAACCTGTTAAAATCCAACCGAACACCGTACGTTGTGCAGCGATGGATCCGAAAATTTTCGATTTTACCCCGTTTAGTATAATTTTCGGGTAAAGATCTGCTCCGATCAACAAGTCAACCTTTTGACTCGTATAGAAATTTTTATCCGCTAAGGGGATATTGGGTAACCTTTTAACAATCGAAGGGTTTATTGATCTGGATGGAAGCAGTCCAGTTAATTTTGGCAGAACCAACGTTTCCGCTTCTAATCTTAGACTTTTGTTACGCGGCGAGCCAATTCTAATCGAGCATACCGATTGAACTCGTCCTGATACGGTATTATTCAATCCTGAAACTCGCGCGCTGACCTTTTTGCTTGCCAGATGTAAGCGTTTTTGCAGACTATTGCTTACGAAGGTGGCTTCAGATCCTGAATCAATCAGGGCTCTGACAGTGAAGGTGCTCTCGTTGTGACATACGGTCACCATGGCTGTACCTAAGAGCATGCTTCGACTGGTAGACACATTTGAAATATTGGCCTTAATAGAGGCCACATGAGATTTAGTAGAAATCTCAGTAGGGTTTGTGCTGTCGGACATCTGAGCTATTTCCTCACTCTGATCCCGGTGAATCATGGAGTGATGTCTCTGTTTA
Source organism: Bactrocera neohumeralis (assembly GCF_024586455.1). Taxonomy (NCBI): domain Eukaryota; kingdom Metazoa; phylum Arthropoda; class Insecta; order Diptera; family Tephritidae; genus Bactrocera; species Bactrocera neohumeralis. The sequence continues at coordinate 57,190,921 of NC_065921.1, forward strand.
CATTTATTACAATTAAACATACTTTTGCAATTTTTGACTTCATGTGAGTCCGATAAACAATTTAAGCAGACGTGAAGTTTTCTGACAGCATTTAATCGTGCATTAGGCTGCATCTCAATGAATCTTTGACAAGTTTTCAAAATGTGCGATTGAGATGAGCACAGTTTACATTTGATATTATTTGTCTTGGCGTGATGGGAATTGATGGGTTTGGATCCAATCCTTGACTGCAAGGCAGCCGATTTAATCTTGGGTTGAGTACCCAAATCGCCTTTGAGGTTTGATACTCTCTCAAGCGTTTTAACCCGTTTGGTTAGAAATTTGTCTAAGTCAACCCATTTTGGGATCTCTGAATCCGAATCCAGAGATTGCTCCCAAAGCGACAGTGTATAATCCGGGAGTCGGATAGAACACAAATACGTAAATATGGCATCCCAACTATCTACATTGATGCCATGTATTTGTAAAGCTGAAATGCAGCTATTAATCTCCCGCTGTAAATTTCTGAGTTCGGTCTCAGATTCTGTTGAAATGTGCGGGAGCTTGAACAACAAATTTAATTGTGTGTTAACAAGCACTCGCTTGTTTTCATACCTACACAACAAATTGTTCCAAGCCAATGCGAATCCGTCATTCATCAGTGGCGCTTTGGAAACGATCGCCTTTGCCTCACCTCGTGTCTTTTGATTCAAATGGAATAACTTCTCCACTGGAGAGAGCCTTGGGTTATTCCCATAAATGGCGGCAAATAAATCCCTAAAAGAGGGCCATTGTAAAACATCGCCATGAAATATTTCGGTATCACATGGCGGTAAGTTGATGGAATACCTCACGGGTTCTACTGTTTGTTGTAACCGTTCAGGTTGAATTACCGTTGAATTTGAAGTTGGGCTTTGGTTGAACGCCGTGAGGTTGTGCATGTGTTCGCCCATCAAGGCCGCGCAACACACATACGCGTGGTAACAGCTTGAATATTTAAGCTTAATGTCGTCAATTGAGCTTGTGTCGGAAGGATCCACCTTTGGCAAACACAACTTGTATTCTGACTTTACCTCTGCCCACAGAGATTTCAGTTCAGTTAGTTGTACTTCCAGAGAGTAGGCACTTTGGTTGTTTGCTGTTGGAGTAAAAGACTCCTCAAACTCCAGTAGAGCGTCTGCAGCTGTGTTAAATGCTCTGATGGCTTCCATTGTGTTCAAAAATTGAACCGGAACTGCAAAAAGTTGCACAAAATCGGATCTAAAGCTTTGAAATTAAAATTTAAAAATATTTGCAAATATGTTGCAAAAAGTTCAAAAGTTATAGAACCAATCACGGACAAACTACAAATTAGTAGTGCGTTGTTTCTTAGTGAAGCGTGAATATTCGAAGGCACAAAAAAAAATTAATAAATTTAAAACTGTTTTCGCAAAGTATTTTTTCGAATTTAATTACAATGTGCTTGCTGGGTAATCGGCCCAATGCACTTGTACTTGCACATTCAAATTCGGGTGGTGGAGCACGGTGCTCGCTCGTTCCAATGATGTGGTTGGCCGTGGGGAAACGGTTGGCGCAATTATTCCACAAAATGTTAAATAAAACAAAAGGTTTCATATAATATATTTATTTATAAAATAACAAATTGGACAAACACTTACCACGTCTGTATAGCTGAACGGTGGCGAAAGGAGAGAGCGCGCGCAACTTTTTTTAGTTAGAGTTTAGTTGCGCGCTAATTAAAACTCCGAAAAAACTTCGAAAAGGAAGAAAGAAAAGATTACTCTGCTGATACAGACGTGGCAAAGAAATTGGGCGGGGGCGGCGTCAACACAGAAAACATAAAATGGTTTGTATTCGTAAGTTTTTGAAATATTATTACCAATAATTTTAGAAAAAAGATATTTAGGCATTTGAAGCTGAATTTTTAATACATCGTTCTAATTCTCATCCGTATACTATTTTTGATAATTTATTTTTGAATATTTAAGTTTTGCATTTTCCACACCTCCCCAGATGTTTGCAATAAAGCGCGTTACCGACTGTTTTTAGGTGTTCGGTTTCCCGGTAGGCCTATTTTCACCCTTACAACTTAAAATAAACATAATTAGTAATTTACATAAAAATTTAAATAAAAATATTGCACAAAATAATGTAATAATTAATAAAGATTTTTAAGCTCTCACAATAGATGCATCCAAAATCGCACAACTCTATTAAATATATTAACATACAGAAGCTAACTTTTAGAAGGGGGAGGTGGTTACCTACGTGAAATGTACAAAAATTTGATGTGCCGAAAATGAGGGCTGGCTGCCTGCCTATTAAAAATTCTTAAAGAAAAATATGTTCTAATTCTTATAAAAAGTATTTTAAAACGTCGGGTTGTGAATTTTCGCAGCAATAAAAAGGCTCTACAATTTTTAATAATTTATAAACTTTATTATTAACACTAATATGTATTCTTATTAAAAACTTCGACATATCTTTCTTTTCAAACTCAATTTCCAATTGATGTTTTCCTATAACGGCTAACGAGTTGTCAATTTGTATATGTCAAACGACAAATTACCACCCAGGATTGTATCCTACTGCATGCAAAAATTTTGAAATACTTGAAGCGTCTTTAAAAATTGCACAAAAAAAAACAACTGATTTAACATTAAACAACAACTAATATCCCAATAAAATTGAACAGATATGCAAAGTAATTCAGTATAATCACTTAAAGTCTCGGTCATCAAAATTTAAAATTTATATGTAGTTTAAATGCTAACACAACACCCTGATTACCAAGAAAGTAGCAAAAAAAAAGTGTAACACAACACCCTAAGATTTTCTGGAGGTGAGTATATGTATGTAAACAAAGAAAAGGTTTATTACTGTATATACTGAGGCGCTGCTTTTCTGGCATCCCGCCTTTTCACTAACTGCTGGTTGACGGCACCCTGATTGTGTTTTGTTGCCAGCTCAGAAAACAGATCAGCTGCAAGCGAGAGAGCAAGAAAAGAGATTCTAATCAAGTTATCTACGATTTGACATGCGCTATCTACGATTTGACATGCGCTCTCTTCTATGTTGCACGAATATGTATGTACGAGCTAAGGAACACTGCGCTTTGACATGCGCACTCTACTTTGTTTTATATTCACACATACATACTTACAAACATATGTACATATGTATATACATATGTATGGGCGAAGACGCAAGTGCAAAATCTAACAGAAATATTGTTGTCGGCGTTATTTTGATTAGAAGTGTTATTGCGTTAGGTAAGCTTTGAGTCAGTTCAGTTTTCTTCCAAAAGTCAAGGCGGCTATTACCAGCGAATACATACATACATACTACATCGAATTTCAGTTCAGATTCAGATTAATTATTAAAAATAAAATGCCAAACCAAAGGCGAATTAGACGAAAAAGGAGTTTAACAGGTCGAAGAGAAGAGGTGAATGTTATAGATAAAAAGGAATTTTTAATTGTTAATGTATGTATGTATATGAATTGACCTATTTTATTAGAGCCGTAGTCATGCAGGATCTATGGCAAGTTATTTCAAAGCTGCCCTAAACTCCGTAGTTCTTCCGGAGTATAGTTCGCTTGGGGGTTTGACTAATATATGTTTACACTGTAAAGCAAAACATTTCGGAAGTGAAAAGGTACCTGTACTTTTCATTGTTTTATATTCGTAATATATGTATATACATACTTATTGTCTTAATATTTGGTTGAAATTGTTACTAGGTAAGAAATGGCATTACGACATGTTGTCATGGCGGAAAAGTTAAACTTCAAGAATTACGTGTACCTGAGTTTTTGAAAGCTGTGTTAGAAAATGATTTGAGCTCTTGGCGGGGACACTATTTGGAGAATATTCGGCAGCTAAATAGTTCGTTTGCTTTTACATCATTCGAAGCGAAAATTGCGGAGCCTACAGGGCGCGGACCATATTGCTTCCGAATACATGGATCAATATATCATAGGGTAGGTCCATTGCATGCAGATCATCCTTCAGAATCCTCCTACGCCCAGCTGTTTATTCTTGACACGGATCAAGCAACTGATATAAGGGCACAACATAATTCAAACTGCGATAGGTATTTGCTGAGAGAAATCCACGAAATGCTTTCAAATATTAACCCCTTGGCAAATGAGTATAAGCATATGGCGCAGGTTGAACGCGAAGAGGAACAGAGGGCTAGAGCCTCTCTCAACGAATATGCGTTCTAAAAAATCCTTATACAACAGTTTTCTTTTGCGTGTTGGAGAAGATCGAGAGCTCTCTCCAGAGTCGAAAATCAATATACCAGAAGAGATAATTTTGCTAAATGAAAATTTAGTGGATTGGGTATTTCAGCCTCAGTCTGGTGTTAGTAGTCACAACCATTTGAAGGATCGGGCAATTTTGTGTCCAAAAAATGATCACTGTACGACAATAAATAGCGAAATAGTAAATATGTTGCCGGTGAAGAAAGGGTATATTATAGCGTGGATACTGTCGTTTCTGAAGATCCTCAAGAGCATGTCGGATTCCCTACAGAATTTCTAAACTCCCTTAATTTCAGTGGAGTAGCGCCTCATGAGTTAAGGCTTAAGGTTGGAACAGTTGTGATGTTAATCCGCAATCATATGAAGGGTTGGTCAATGGGACTCGCTTGATAGTAAAAGCACTACATTGTAATTGTTTGGAGGTCGAAATTTTAACCGGTGAATCACAAGGGAAACAAATTTTATTGCCCCGTATAAATTTACAGCCCAGCGAATCAACACTTCCTTTTATTTTAAAGCGTCGCCAATTTCCAATAATTGTAGCATTCGCAATAACAATAAACAAATCTCAAGGGCAGACTCTAGCAAGAGTTGGTGTTTTCCTCAAGGAGGATTGTTTTACGCATGACCAGCTGTATGTCGCATTGAGTCGAGTACGATCTTCTCAAGATATCAAAGTTAAGACTTACGACCAAAATAAAACCACTACGAATGTAGTTTTCCATGAAGTACTTGAATAAATTAAGTTTTTATAAAATTTTTTTTTTTTACTTTTTTCATTTTAAATAACAGAGTCCCCCGATTATCGGGGGCTATTACTAGTATAATTTAATAAAGAACCTGACGGCAAAGCGCACAGTACGGTGAATCGAGGTCTTATTCATAAAAAAACATTTTCTGTTACCACAATAGAAAACGTGACTGGCGCAGTCGGCTTTCGTAAAGAACCCAGTTCTTGTTTCAATTAAATACCGCGACCGAAAACCGAAAAAAGGTTATTACTACTGTGATCAAAATGAAAGGTGAAACAATTCTTCTTCAGCAAATAAAAATAAAATAAAAATAAAATAATAGAAAAAACAGTGCATTAATTCAAAAATAAGCAAGAATTTTGCTTAAAACAAATGAAAAGAAAAACAACACAGAAAGCAAATAAAAATAAGAAAAAAGCCTTAAAACAAAAAAAAACACTAAATTAATTTTAAAAAAATAAGCAAGAATTTTGCGTAAAACAACGGAAAGGAAAAACGCCACAGAATGCAAGTTAAAAATTTGAAAAAAAAATAAAATAAAATAAAAATTGCAGCAAAGGCAAGAATAACAACAGGAGTAGCAGCAAAGACAACAATAACAACAACAGGAGTGGCAGCAAAGACAACAAGAATAACAACAGAAGTAGCAGCAAAGATAACAATAACAACAACATGAGTAGCAGCAAAAGCAACAATAACAGTAACAGTAGCAACAATCAATATTATCATCAAAGCCAGCAGCAACAATAGTAAGGTACAAACACACTAACACATATTACACCCTAGATATTAAAATTTTAAAATTTAAAAACATATACACCTATACCCGCTTAAATTAACTAACTTCAGAATATACAATTATACAAAAGCATTTTGCCAAAAGTAAATATTTTTTAAGTTGTGATTTGAAAAAAAAAAAATAATTATTATTAATCTTAATCTGAATTAAATTAAATTTAAAATCACACCAGGTATAATGGCAAAACAAATAGAATTACTAACTCGATGCTTAGCATCTTTAACTCAAATAACTGCGCAAAATGCAGTCAATAACTAATTGTCAATTAGGCAAAGAATAGAAAAAATTTTACAATATTTAGTTTCCTTCGAAGGGAATGTATAAAAATTACATTTGGCGAATAAAATAATTAGCAGCAGGGACATTTGCATATACAGTGCAACCAATAACATCATTGACTGATATAACAAATGAAATTTATAAATTTACTGGTTTGGATGAAGGCAATTTAAATCCTCATCTAAAATTAAAGGAAACCAATTTTGAAGTTAATACCAGAAATAATAGTATAAACAAAAAAATTTTCATTCTAGACAAAGGGAACATACCACTTATCAAAACAGACCACTTTCGGGGCAATATCGCTCACAACAAAATCAAAGCTTTTCAGGACGCTATCGTTCACAAAACCAAAATTTCTCAGGACAACAGTATCGTTCACAATCTGGACAGCATCAAATGAGTTCCTATGAACAACAAAATAACCATACAAGACAGCCATATGGGCAAAGTCATCAAAATTATTCAAGGCAAACTCAAGCTAATCGAAACTATTTTAATTACTCGAGACAGCAAAGAAGCTCGGAAAATAGTAGACAACAATTTCAAAGAAGGGGACCTGAACCCATGGACGTGGACACAATAAGTAGAAGAGGTGATCTACAAGAATCCAATACGAATGAAGAGTTTTTTACAAACTAGCCTCGGAACCTTGGGAAAATAAAATTATAATTGTATTAACGATTTTTGAAAAACAATTTTATGCTCTGGTTGACTCAGGCTCAACCAAAAGCATAATGAAAAAATCTAGTTCTGAAAAATTTAAATTGCCAGTGCTTGAAAGCGAAAGCACTATGATAAATACTTTAAACGGAATAATTGAAACACCTTGTCCAAAAGAGTTCAAATATCCGGAAAACGCCAGAATGAGATGGTTATTAATGGATTTTAATGAACCATATGATTTATTGATAGGAAATGATTTCATTTTTAAAAATGTAAGAACAATTGATGTCGAAAATATGACAATAATTTAAAAAAATGGCGCGAATCTTCCATTCCACATGAAAACGATACAGAAGCAAGTTTATTCATTAGATATAAGCGAAGTAAAGAGCATCAACCTCCATCATTTAAAATCAAATGAGAAAAGGGAAATTAAAAATTATTGAAAACTTTTAATAAACTTATTTATAAAGAAGGCGACATGCTCACAAGTGCAAAAGCAGTGGTGCACGAAATAATAACAGTAACGGATCAACAAATAAATTCAAGAATATATAGATTACCTCCCAAACATGAAGAGGATGTAGGACGACAAATTTGTGAGTTATAAGAGCAAGGCATAATTTGGGAAAGTTACAGTAGATATAGCTCATCAATCTTAATAGTACCAAAGAAGATAGATAATTCAGGAATTCAGAAATTCAGGCCAGTAGTCGATTATACGAGATTAAATCAATTAACTATAGACAATAAGTATCCTCTACCTAATATCGAAAGAATCTTGGATAAAGTGGGCAAAGCACAGTACTTAATCACAATAGATTTAGCAAAAGGTTACCACCAGATTTTAATGGCAGAAAGGGACATCGAGAGAACAGCTTTTGTTACTCTGACAGGACTATATGAATACGTCCGAATGCCTTTGGGGTTGAAAAATGCCCCGGCTACATTCCAAAGATTTATGAACGACATATTCAGAGAATATATCGGGTGATTTTTTAAGAGCTTGATAACTTTTTTTTAAAAAAAAACGCATAAAATTTGCAAAATCTCATTGGTTCTTTATTTGAAACGTTAGATTGGTTCATGACATTTACTTTTTTGAAGATAATTTCATTTAAATGTTGACCGCGGCTGCGTCTTGGGTGGTCCATTCGGAAAGTCCAATTTTGGGCAACTTTTTCGAGCATTTCGGCCGGAATAGCCCGAATTTCTTCGGAAATGTTGTCTTCCAAAGCTGGAATAGTTGCTGGCTTATTTCTGTAGACTTTAGACTTGACGTAGCCCCACAAAAAATAGTCTAAAGGCGTTAAATCGCATGATCTTGGTGGCCAACTTACGGGTCCATTTCTTGAGATGAATTGTTCTCCGAAGTTTTCCCTCAAAATGGCCATAGAATCGCGAGCTGTGTGGCATGTAGCGCCATCTTGTTGAAACCACATGTCAACCAAGTTCAGTTCTTCCATTTTTGGCAACAAAAAGTTTGTTAGCATCGAACGATAGCGATCGCCATTCACCGTAACGTTGCGTCCAACAGCATCTTTGAAAAAATACGGTCCAATGATTCCACCAGCGTACAAACCACACCAAACAGTGCATTTTTCGGGATGCATGGGCAGTTGGCCACCAAGATCATGCGATTTAACGCCTTTAGACTATTTTTTGTGGGGCTACGTCAAGTCTAAAGTCTACAGAAATAAGCCAGCAACTATTCCAGCTTTGGAAGACAACATTTCCGAAGAAATTCGGGCTATTCCGGCCGAAATGCTCGAAAAAGTTGCCCAAAATTGGACTTTCCGAATGGACCACCTAAGACGCAGCCGCGGTCAACATTTAAATGAAATTATCTTCAAAAAGTAAATGTCATGAACCAATCTAACGTTTCAAATAAAGAACCGATGAGATTTTGCAAATTTTATGCGTTTTTTTTAAAAAAAAGTTATCAAGCTCTTAAAAAATCACCCGATATAAACAAAATATGTGTCGTATATTTAAACGACATACTAATATTTTCAACTTCTTTAGAAGAGCACATAAGCTCATTGGAATTTTTTTTTTTTGAAATTACAAGAAAATAAATTAAAAATACAGGCAGATAAATGTAGTTTTCTTT
>NC_065921.1:57199876-57219955 GCF_024586455.1 Bactrocera neohumeralis
ATCTATTGTTACCTATGTACTTTTGATTAGCAAACAAATGTCAGGTCAGCACTTCTTAATTTTATCAATTAATGGTTTGAGGTTTCAGAAAGTGTTAACATTACACTCAAGTTAATGGTTCTGAACAAATTGAAAATTGTATGAAAAATAATAAAAGTGCAGTGATTGTGGAGAACTAGGTTTCCATTAAGTCCTATTTCGAAATTCGTTTGACCTATACCTAATCAGAATTTTCATGTAAGTTTCATATTTCTGGACAGTTACCGTTAATGTTATGATTTGTGAACCCACCGTTTTTATATTTTTGACTACCCAAGGCACTTTACAACCAGTAGAAATGCCCCATAAAAGAATCAATTCTACATTTAAGGTAGGCGTGTGAATAAACCAAGAGCTCCCCTCTTTTCCTGTCACATCTCAAATTTCCCCTCTTTTATAGTAAAAAGCAAAAAGTGCGTCGCCTTAATTTTGACTCACTTTTAGTCCCTAGACATCATAGCACTCGTACTATAGCATCAAACTAATCAAAACGCAGTAGTCGTAAAAGTTTATGTGAAGTAGTTTACATTTAGGCGAAATCATTAGAAGCAACAAACTGTTTTGATTGAATTTGAAGAGCAGCTTGCAAAGATTTCATTATCTTTTGATTAAACTGAAGCAACTCATTTAATATTTCTAAGATACAAAGGCGAGAGTCAAGCGGACTATAAGACATGCATAATTATTTCCACGCGTAAGCTACGCACTAAAGTATGCTACGAAACCTCTTGCGCTCATGTAGAACGCTTGCAAATTAAGGAAATGAGTTTTTAATTGTCAGAGTGCTTCAAAGCGATTCGCGCTACAATTTTGAGATTGTGCGATAAGAAGTTTATATGATTTTTTAGTAGTTTTCATGAGTTGCAAAATGGCGATAGCGGCAGCTAAGCATAGCCCAACGTTAGGCGCGCTAAAGTGAAAGTATGTCCGTGCGTGAAAATCTGGGTGGCTAATAAATGAGAAAGTCTAACACAATAACTTTAGAGTTCGCAGTATGAAACAATATACATAAATTTAAAAAAATAGTTTTCGAAACAGTGCAGAGCTATGAGTGCAGGTGAAGGTATACCTAAGACTTTCGTAGACCGATAAGAATTTAACTTCTTAAAACGCTTAGAGCCGCCTAAGTGCGCTTAACGCTATACGCAAAGTTTGTAGCGAGCAGTCGGTAGTCAATAAGGGCCGCTACGTTACGACTCAGTGCTCTACGTGCTCAAGCATAGATTAATGGACGCGCAGCGCACGCACTTGTAACAGCAAATGTTGCGCGCTATATTTCCGCTTGCATAGTTTTACCCAGTAGTATTAACACCGTATTGTTGTTGTTTCGAATTGTTACCACCATAGAAGGTAGGGCATAATTCCTTGTGCAAATATTTAACATGGCAGCACAGCATTTAAATATGCCGATTCGGCTTTGGTTGCGGCTGTGACGGCGCGCAACGAAACTAACACTCGGCGACGCACCGCAAAACCGCATTGCGCGCACTTTGTTATTGTATTATTTCAGCATGTTATTGTTGCAGGTAATAAAATTTTCTCAAGCGTAACAAAACAGTTATGCAAATACACTATACAAAAGGAAAAACATATACACACACAGAGAACCCAGTATGCTTCGCGGTGGCAGCGATAACGGGTTGGCGGACAGCCGCGCGTCAGCCGCAGACATCTATATATGTACATATCTGTTTGGCGTATGCGCCTTTGCTCGCGCGCTATTTTATTTGCTTGACAAAAATATTTGTTGTACAACAACACTGCAAACAACTAGAAATTCCACAGTCATCCACAAACGTTTCACGCTGTGTTGATGGGAATTCATTTTGTTTGCTTGTGCGAGTGTGTATGTGTGTGCGGATTTCTTCTCGATTTTCTGCCAACGTTGTGAGCGCCTAACGTGGCGTATGAGTAACAATATTTTCCTTTCATGATATTTGCAACTTTTAACTCGTCAGCGGCAAGGCGCTCTACTTGTTAATACATGTTATATGGGTGTGCATATTACAGTTATTTGCTTATGTTAGTTCGGGTTGTTTGTTCATGTGGGCGAGGCAGTTAAACAGTTAATGCAAAACGTAGAAGAAAATTTTCATATTTGTGTTTGCCTTGGAGTTTGAGTTTTCTTTTTCAGCATGCAATGTTAATATTGTAGGGTACAGTGAACTCCAACTAAAAACATCTTAAGTTTTTGGAAATAAATACGTTGTTTTAAGTCATGTCATATAAGCTTTAAGATTAGATTGAGTTTAGGGCCACTTTTTAGCGTAAAGCTAAAACTATGTTCAGATTAAGGTGTGTTTCAGTCATTCATATGGATTCCGAGCACTTGAAAATTTTTAGTTACAAATTTACAAATTTTTCAAATAATTGCTTAGCGAGATCAATGTCCTTTTCAGATACCAACAACACTTTCCAAGGTTACTTTCAGCAAGATTAACAACTCTTACTGAGGTGAATGAATTCTCTTTTTATATTTTGCGAAGACAACAATTCCGTGTCAATGACCCATTTGTAAACCTTTAATGATATCAATAATCCTTCCGAGATCTTAGTTTGCATATAGAGAAGACAACAACACTGACCTATTTGTTTACATTTAACCAAGGCAATAACTTCAGGTGAGGCCAATGGACCCTTTGTTTAAGTTTAGCAAGCACAATAACCTTGTTTTTTACCTTGAGCAAGGTCAATGAGCCTCAGGGTTGTTGACTTCGCAAGTTTCGTTTGAAATCCATCTTAAAATTTGTCTAATATACTGTATCTGCTCTCTAAAATAGAAAAAAAGGTATCTGTATTTGAACTAGTCTAATATGTACGCTTTGTATCTTCGAGCATCTCTGTTGTGGACATGACTTATAATTCGATAGCCTGTTTGTCTGTCCGTCAGTGCAAGCTGTAACTTGAGTAAAAATTGAGATATCGTGATTAAACTTGGCAAACAGTTCGGGTTCGTAGATGGGCGTCATCAGATCACTGCCACGTCTACAAATCGCCAATAACCGAAAACATATAAAGTTCCATAACTAAGCACTAAATTAAGATACAAAATTGTAATATGCCACAGGGCATCGCAGTAGCAAGGGACACCGGTGGGTAAAGAATTTTGAAGAAATGGGCGTGGTAATGTTTAAAATATTTAATGTGCGTATCTCCTAAACCACTTAAGCTACAATAACAAAATTTGCTGAGCACAAATCTTATAAAGACTTCTATCAACAGTATGAAAACGGATGAAATCTTCTGTTAACCCCACTCACCCCCATATAACGGTACTATTCAAAATTACTAAAAGCGCAATAAGTCCATAACTAATTACGCAACAGACATTAAATTTTACATCCAAGATGGTACAAAGGATCTTTATGAGAAATCGGAAAATGTGCGTGGCACCGCCCACTTTTTGGTGACATCCCATGTCTCGGGACTTGACCAAACCAATTTCGACTAAATTTAGTACATATCCTTTTATGGAACATTCATATCTTACAGTGTGAAAATAGGCAAAATCGGACAACAACCACGCCTACTTCCCATATAACACAATTTTTAGTTCCTCTTGATTTGATCAGTTTCCAGTAAAAAAATCAAAGAGCAATTATTATAACTGGATAAAACTTTACACGAATAATGTTTTTAGTGTGTGCCACCTTATGACAAAATATTGTCCAAATCCAACCAAAACCTTTCAAACCTATAGGTACCGAATAATGGAACCAAAGTATCTGTAGTTGACTTTTGATCGAAAATATCTCTCAATGTTTAAGATTTACAATTGAAATTCAGGGAGAATCCTGTCCTGAAAATAGTTTTTCTATATATCAAAAATGGGTTGTATCAGGTCAATAATTCCCTGAGCTTCCATTTACCTAATATAAAGATTCTCGAACTTCCAGGTTACCTTAGGTTGGATATATCGGCCGATATTTGTGTTATCTCATAACAGTTTATTTTTGTGCTTAAAATAAATAAAATAAGCGAAAACTTCACCTAGCTCCAATAGAACTAATATTAGTATTTTCGAACATCTGGCGGACTTAATCCATATGATTGGTGATTGTATGTGAGGTACCTTAATGAAACCCACATTTTTTTTAGTATATGGCATGATAATAAAAATCGAAGCGATACTACCCCAACTCCCTTATTCTACATACTTGTATAATTTTTTTCGTTTTTCTAAGAAATCTTATGCGGAATTTGTCGGTCAGTGTATGAGTTATATAGAGTATAGGAATATACAAAATTTCTTAGATTCCTATACTATGGTTAACATTTTACATCTTAAGGTATTTCCCTGTCGTTGATTCTTGCAGGTTGTTAGAATATAGAATATTCGGTTGCAGCTTCTTATTTACGTTTGCTTATTTTTTTCTTATATAAATTTCGAACAGATGCTTATGATTTGAAATATATTATTGATATTTATGAATTGTATTGACTTTTATCAAAAATATATAAAAACAAGTAAGGAAGGGCTAAGTTCGGGTGTCACCGAACATTTTATACTCTCGCATGATAAAGTGATAATCGAGATTTCATTATCCGTCATTTACATATTTTTCAAATACCGTATTTGTGCAAAGTTTTATTCTGCTATCATCATTGGTTCCTAATGTATATATTATACAGAGAAGGCATCAGATGGAATTCAAAATAGCGTTATATCGGAAGAAGACGTGGTTGTAAACCGATTTCACCCATATTTCGTACATGTTATCAGGGTGTTAAGAAAATATTATATACCGAATTTCATTGAAATCGGTATAGTAGTTCCTGAGATATGATTTTTGGTCCATAAGTGGGCGACGCCACGCCCATTTTCAATTTTTAAAAAACAGCCTGGGTGCATTTCTGCCATTTCTTCCGTAAAATTTAATGTTTCTGATGTTTTTTGTTAGTCGGTTAACGCACTTTTAGTAATTTTCAACATAACCTTTGTATGGGAGGTGGGCGTGGTTATTATCCGATTTCTTCCATTTTTGAACTGGAAATGGAAATGCCTGAAGGAAACGACTCTATAGAGTTTGGTTGACATAGCTATAGTAGTTTCCGAGATATGTACAAACAACTTAGTAGGGGGCGGGGCCACGCCCACTTTTCCAAAAAAATTACGTCCACATATGCCCCTCCTTAATGCGATGCTTTGTGCCAAATTTCACTTTAATATCTTTATCTATGGTTTAGTTATGACACTTTATAGGTTTTCGGTTTTCGCCATTTTTTGGGCGTGGCAGTGGACCGATTTTGCCCATCTTCGAACTTAACCTTCTTATCGAACCAGTAAATACGTGTACCAAGTTTCATTATAATATCTCAATTTTTACTCAAGTTACAGCTTGCACGGACGGACGGACGGACAGACGGACGGACGGACAGACAGACATCCGGATTTCAACTCTACTCGTCACCCTGATCACTTTGGTATATATAACCCTATATCTGACTCTTTTAGTTTTAGGACTTACAAACAACCGTTATGTGAACAAAACTATAATACTCTCCGTAGCAACTTTGTTGCGAGAGTATAATAATCGTAACCCTTGGTTCTAAGCTACTTCTCTACCAATTTTCAGCCAAATCGGTTCAGCCGTTCTAGACTTATGAATAGTGAAACTAACACGACTTTCTTTAATGTATATACATTTTTTTCTATTTGCCCGAATCATACTTCAGAACACAAACAGTTATTCTGCGAAGTATGGAACCAATTGGTATGAACTTTTGTCTCTGTGTGAACTAGTGTAGTCATATAATTAAATTCTAATGTGAAGTTAGGTACTCAGTAAAGATAATGTAGAATCTTAATGTGGCGCCATATTTAGTTTCTTCAAGCGATTGATTTCTGAAGTTAAAGATTTTGATGAGCTGAAATACATTTTAAGATTTGTCCAATATATAGCATCCACTCACTGAGGCATATATGTATGTATTTTGAAATATAGGTATCTGCAGTGGAACCAGTCTGATATAAAAGATTAATTCATTTCTAAGAAATTTGCATACTTTTAAAAATAAGAAATATTATAATATATAATATAAATAGCTCTTTACTTTTTTTTCAATATTTCATTATTTATTGGATCTGCTTGGTAAAGCCTGACAATAAGTATTCAAATCTTAAATCTATTTAAAGCTAAAGAAGTTTAATAATGTTTTTGATTGACGTTGATCTCTAGTATGCTAGTAGTTCACTTCTATTTAAACGTGTTTGATTGCAGGAATTTGCCAAGGCATTAACCAATGGGTTTGGATGTTCGCGAAGTTTTTATTACACATGTACCATGGTGCACCATTTAATGTTCTAAGCATTTTAGGTATTATATCACTGTTGGTTGCACAGGTCGTACCCCACAGTTGAATGTCATACAGCCAAATTGGTTTTATGATTGCATTGTAAAACAGGACTTTGTTGTATAGGATAAGTTTAGAATTTTTTGTTTTCGCCACGTGAGGCTTCGACTCAGGTGAATCCCGAGATGAGTTACTTCATTCGCTTGGGGTACTAGAACATTCTTTATTTTAACTGTCCGATACGTTTCTGGTCTTAGCGAGAACGCTACCATGCTTGCATTTTTGCTCATTAATATTTATAGGCCAGATGGCTAGCCATTATTCGATCAAAGTTAAGTGCTGCTCTAATACTCTTGATGCTCTGATGGAGCATTTGTTACGGCTTACTAGAGCTGAAGTGAATATCAACACGTTAGTAGCTCTTGGAATATCTGCTGTAACATAATATACTGAGAATTGGGCCTAGCAGGCTACCCTGAGGTACACCAGCCTTTATTACTCGTTCTTCTGATATGAAGTCTGCTACTTTAACTCTAAATTTCCTGTTACTTAAATATGATTCCAAAGTTTATGCAATTCGTAAGGTAAAACGTTTTTGAATTTTCATAAAAGACCATCATGCTAGACCTTATCGAACGCCTCAGGTACATCTAGAAAAATAGCTGAACTGTACTCTCTGTGCTCGAACGCTTTCCTGATTTCGTTCGTAATTCTATTTACTTGCCCTACAGTGCCATGTTTAACACGAAAACCGAATTAGTGCGTTGGTATTATATTGTTTTTGTAGAGGAAAGAAAACATCCTTCATAGTAACATTTTTTCAAATATTTTAGAAATACAGGGTAAAAGACTTATTGATCTTTAGGAAGACGGCTGTGTTAGGTAGGGGACATTGAAACTTATTTTTATTTTATTAATATTTTTAAGGTATTATTAAATTTCATAAGGTTCCCACATTATTTTGAAGAAGTTTTAATTGACACAAAATTTTTAATGTAAATATTCGAATTAGACTTTTTAAATGTCTTTTATGACTGCAATAATTTTGGAAACGTTGTCTTATTACTACAAAAATATTTATTCCCTGTGGAGAGCCCAAAAGTACATGAAGCCACCGATTGCCTCCTACACGCCTATACGAGACTTGGGTGGAAATAAGGCCTGAAGTGACCAGGAAAAAGTTAATTGTTTTGAAAATCCCCTAGGAATGGTAGAAAGGGTGTTACCTTAGCATATTAAAAATTAGCTTATTAGCTTATTAAAAAAAGTAGGCACGATATTACCCAAAATATGCTAATTGAATTACCAAATATTTCTGTAGAGGTGCTTTTTTTGCTCTCCAATGCAATTTTTAGTTTCAGATACTGTCCAATTTCATAAGAAAAGATGAACCTGGGAAAGACTTAACACAGCCGTCTTCATATAGACCAATGAGTCTTCTACCCTGTCTTTCTAAAATATTTAAAAAAGTAATACTATCAAAGATGTTTCCAACGCACTAATTCGCGTTTCCTGCAAAACAAAGCACGATAGAGCAAGTAATAGAATTACTTTTGGTTACCTGGTAACCCTGTTATAAAAGATTAGTTTTTCCGTTCATGATTTGTAATTATTTAAAAATTATTATGGTTTTTCTTGTACACTCATTTAATTTTTTTCATTTATTTTATAGATTAAAACGTGTTCTATTTATTTTATTTAAATTTTTTTCTACATTTTTTAATTTGGTGGCAACCCTATAGATTTACCTTTAAGTAGAAAAATAAATATTTTCAATACTTCACTTGATTTTTGTTAGAGTTTAGGTAACTTTTTGTTTTGAAATATTATTTTTTACACCACCAACCCTCCACTAACTTTCTTGATGTTTTAATTTGTTACTGGTTTGCCTTCTTTTTGTTTTCTTTTTCTTGCGCTGTGCCCCACTGCTTACTTTGCCTCACTGAAACAGCTGTCGATTTTCGCTTTAGTTTTGCAAATGTATTATAAATACAAGATAGAAACAAACAAATCAAATGGTTTCTTCGGCAAAAATTTATTTTATTCAAAATAGTCTCCTTCTGTTTCAATACAGCTTTCTGCACGGTCCAAAAGCATGTCGAACGAGTGTTTTAGCTCCTTGGCCGGTATGGCCGCCAGTATGTCGGTGTAAGCCTTTTTAATGGTCTCTACGTCTGCATAACGCTTTCTTTTCATAGGCAAATGCATCTTTCCGAAAGTAAGAAGACGCAGGGTGGCAATACGGAGAGTGGTTAATAGTTCAAATGTGATTTTTGGTCAAGCAGTTGGTCACAAGCGTCCTTCGAATGTTGGACTCTGAGCAGTTTTTATTCGTCAAACCGTGCACACACCTTTCGTAAGGCCAAATGTTCGGTAAAAATGCGATAAATCGATGTTTTGGAAATGTTCAATTCCATTTCCATGAATTTCAATGATTATTTCGGCTGATTTTTGATGAATTCAAGCACAGTTTTGATGGAATTTCCGGTGATCACTGATTTTGATTGGTCCATATGTTGATCGTCATTTATGTCCTCACGACCACTTTGAAAACGTGCACTCTGCTACGGGATAGGCAATCATCGCCATAAACCTGTTTCATCAATTGAAACGTTTCGGTAAAAGTTTTACCAATTTGACAACAAAATTTAATGTTGGCTCTTTGTTTGAAGATCATTTTCGCACCGATAACACAAACATACTTACACTTAAAACGCAGTAACTTCATTTACATTTAAAGCTAATGTTTAATGAAATCGTAAAGTATTAACATACATTTTAACGTTAACTTGTTTTCTTAGCCATTTATTTCATGGTGAAACCGTTAGAGTTGTTGGGCGCGGAAGAAAGTCGGCAGGGAGCGCTACAGATTTTGTTGTTGGTGTAGTGGCATAACACACTCTTCTAATAGATTTGAAAATGCTTCTGAGATGATCGTATTTAATATTAATTAAGGTCCGCATTGGTTATATGTACCCGAGTATTGTGGGAGCGACAAGTTCTCTTGTCTGACGACTTGATAAACATCTTCGCTTTTTTGAGCTGTTTCTTCTCATATGTTTTTTATCTTTTAAAACGTGTTCGATTAGTTTTGTCCTCATCTCTGTGCGCTTTAAAAATATCCTCTTTTCTACTTCAACCGGCAGGTGGTCACATTTACATTGGCTTACGTGTTTGTTATAACGTACCATTGGGTCACTTTCTCCATTCTTATATCATCATCAACATTTATTTCTGTAACGTTTCTTTTCACTTATTTTTCAAGACTTAATATTCCTTGAATAAGATATATTAAGCAGGAATAAAAATAGCGAAATTTTAGTTTCACTATTTTTATTTGACAATTCTCTAAGAAACTGACCATATCCACAGAACAAAAAATTATTTTGTTGGAACTTTTTCCAGGTCAGTTTCAGAGTTTTAGACCGGTTAAAAAAGCTGCCTGTTTCACAATGTAATAATGTTTACAGTAATCTGGTTTTAGAAATTGTTATCTTATTGATAGGTCCTTGCCTGGGACAATAATCTTTGCCAAATTTTGTTAAGATTTATCGTCAAATACAAAGGGTTTCCGGACAAGTATTTGATACTGATCGTTTAGTTGTAAGGCAATGCTTTAGTGATCCGATATCAGTTCCCACAGACGAATAGCTTCTTGTGGAGAAAAGGACGTGTGCAAAATTTCAGCTCGATATCTTAAAACAGACAGACGGACCTGGCTGTATATGCTTGTATACATTTTTATTGTCTTTAACATTTCCTTTGCAGTGTTAAGAATTGGGGCAAACTTAATATGTACTGTTCAGGGTATAACTACTGAGCGCCCTAAAACGTAGGCAATGTTTGGTTTATACATTTAGATACCAAAAGCCCCAATTTAGTAAATAAAGCTAATCAGAAAATGTTTATCAAGATGACCTTTAGAAAAAGTGAAATATTTTTTTATATTTTTACGACAATTAAACTTTCTCAATATTCTTCTATTATAGTGAGATTTTTCTGGTATTGCTAAAAATTTTATTATGTTTACGTTTCAGTAATCAAGAAATTTGAAAATTAATTTTTACATTCATAACTTTTCCTATAACACTTTACAATTAAGCGGTTTTGGGTTTGAATAAAAAGGAACATGTATAAAGCTTGAATCGCCTACAGGTATGCTTCGCTTAAATAAAGTGCCTTGCTTGAAAACATAAGAATAATGTTTGTCAATTGCTCAAAGGCACTAGAATATTTTTTGTGATGAAAATTTTTCATATATTAAGCAAGAAGTAAAAAAAAAAATTTAAAGTAACAACGCCCATAGGTAGGCTCCATGAAGTTTTAATATTTTCAGTTATTTTTTCAAAACTAATGTAAATATCTAATAAATAAAAACTATTTTTTCGAATGATTTTTTCTTAAGTTTCAGTAATTTTTGCGATTAAAATATTTGGCAAATTTTGAGATTTACAAATTTTTTTTTATTTAAAAGAAATGTAAATAAATTTTAAAATACACATTAGAGGGTTCAATGATGTTTGATTTTTCCAAATTTAAATACTTATTTCAAGCCCTTTACATACAGCTCCAAGCGAAACCATTTGTTTTCAGTGGAGAGATTACGGACAGAGTTTGAGGATCTGGCCGACAGGGTTACTGCTCGACAATTTTACGAAAAGAAAAAGGATTCAAGATTGTAGCATATTCTTGTAGAACCCAAAAAGGTGATCTAGTGACTGATAATCACAGATTTAGAAATGCGGGTTCGTCATTTTCCAATCAATGACAATGGAATAAATGTTTCATTGCCCGATTATGATGAGCTTTGAATAGCAATTAGCCGTATGAAGGACAACAAAGTGGGAAAGGTCGAGGGATTCAAAAACGCTAGCAAAGAACTGCACGTATCAACTTCTTTGCAAGATATGGTCAAATAAAATCATGCATGACCATTGAAACCTAAGTATGCTTTACCCAATCCACAAAACAGGGGACCCCATAATCCATAGCATAATCCTCCTTTATATCGCATATAAAGTTTTATGGAGAGTAGTGTGTGAAAGACTAAAGGGCATCGTTAACAAACTTATTGGGCCTTATCAGCGCATCTTTAGAAGTGGATAATTTATTATCGACCAAAGTTTCATTATGTGCTGCGTCAGGATCGTGAAGCACCTCTCCTAGCCGTTCGATACCAAGCGAGGTTTCAGGCAAGGGAAATTCGTATCATGTGACTTCCACAATAGATTGCTCGAGAAAATAGTACGAGCTTCAGAGCCAAATAAAGAAGGTACAATCTTCTTTCAGAGTTTACGGCTGCTGGCATACGTGGATGATAGTGATGTCATTGGCCTCAACAACCGCGCCGTTAGTTTTGCTTTTTCCAGAAAGGATAAGAAGACGAACGGGGGTCAAAACGAAATAATTATTTCCTGCCATGAAACAAACAGTCATTTCATTACGGTTTGGTTCCCACGTCACGGTTGACAGTCATAACTTCCAAGTTGTAGATAATTCCGTGGTACTTCGGTCTGAGGAGGCAATTGAGAAAATTCTACAAGTTACTCATCATCCCCGTTCTTCTATATGGTGTAGAGACATTGACGATGACAACATTTGATGAGTCGGCCTTAGGGGTATTCGAGAGAAAAGTTTTGTGAAAGATGTGTTGTTTTTATTTTGCGCATTGGCAACGGTGGATACCGTAGTCGATGGAACGATGGGCTGTACGAGATATACGGCGACATTGACATAGTTCAGCAAATTATAAGACAGAGGGTACAACAGAGGCTACTGGTCATGTCGTTTGATTGAATGAAAACTCTCCAGCTTTGAAGGTATTCGATTCAGTACCCGCCGATGGAAGCAGAGGATGGGGAAGACCTTAACTCCATTGGAGAGATTCTTTTGGTAACTCGAGTTGGCGCCAAATAGCGAAAAGAAGAATAGACTGGAGCGCTGTTGTTAACTCGACTATAACCGCGGGTAAGGGATGCTTAATTTAACTCTCATTTCAACAACCGTCTGAAAAAAAACTAATCTATCGTCTTTACAACAGCCACTGCGCCCTAACATATGCTAATTTTTCAAATATTTTTACGCAAAATACTTATATTTTTCAAACTCGCACCAACATTGCATGCAGCTAATTATCAAATGCCTAAAACATCTTAAATAATTAGCAACACATTGCTACCTGCCATCTGCCAATCCATACTGGACCCCAGCCAAGCACTCAAATTGCAAGTAACTGACCGAAAGCGCCAAATTACTGGCAGCCAACACGTGAGCGCAGTCGCAGCAGTGGAGGTAAGAGCACCAGCAATCTATTGCTGATACACACACACAGCGCCAAGACAGCCGAAGGAGCAAACTCACATCGTTGATTCCTGTAAGTTACGAGTCCTGTTGTTGGCACCACTCTGAAGCGTTGAAAGGCACAAATGTACCAAAAACTTGGTAAAAGAATTGAGCCAATTTATTATCGTGTCCGTTGCGGCCGAGGGTGCAGCAGACGCGCAGCAGTTGTACAACAGCTGCAGTTGACAGACAGAAGTCGACCTCGGTGTTGGAGTCCATGGAGAAGGTTGCTCAATTTGGATAGAAAACTTTGGTTGAAATTTCCTGGTCTAAAAAGTTAGAAATGGACCATAAAGTTATAGGCAACACTATATCTATCTTTAGTTGTCTGTTACCAAGAGACAACCTTAATTCGCGGCTTCCATTTCTCGGGGGCAGGAAGAGATTGGGGAAGTTTCACTATCTCGATTCGAAAATCGCATCGCTGGCGCAATTCTGAATTGACGGGCGAAAAATCTATCTTGGCTGGGTTTTTACTACACAGTTCTGAATCTTCGTTGATTCTTTCAGTAAGATGCTTGGTACCTCGGCTTAAAAACTCATCAAAATTCCACTAGAACATTTACTCTTATGGTAGGTGTTCCAAATATTTCTCCCCTTCTGGGAGCTTCTCTACAACAGAAACTATTTTTGACGTTTGTGGTAAGAATTCCAATATGTCTGCCATTGACTTTTAGACGCTCGATCTCCTGAAAGCACGACTTGATATCTTGTATTAAAACCTCTTCAAGGCTCCACTGGAATAGGAATTATTTAAGACATTTGTGATATAAGATCTTCTGAAAGGCTTTAGCAACTTGAACTAACAACTCTTCTAAATAGAGTAAGTCTTCCATTGACTTCCAGCTGTTTTAACCCCCAGCATTCAAATTCAAGAACATCTCATCGATCCTCCAATTGAAACACCTTGTATCTGATGTGGGTCTGCCATTTAGCTTCAAAGAGCGTCTACTCAGTCTTTCCCGATTGCTTAAACACAGTTTGCTTGTGGATATTATTTTTCTTGTGCTTGAATGTCCTCCCTATAATTGGGTAGGTAAAGCCATAACTACGGGATTTTGATTGTCTAATTTGTCTACCTATCTGCAGGCCTATTTATCTAACACGCTCGCCACTAAGCGAGAGTGTGTGGCTAAGTGCGTTTTTCTGAGTGAATCTTTATTGGCCTTGGTTAATTATGTTCACCACCTTCCAACTAGGTTTAATTGTTTCCACTATGAAAGATATATCGTCAGGTAAAACCATGTAACGGTATTGAGGTGCCGACGTGGAGCTCTAATTATATGCAAACCCACACACTTAAACCCATTTAAACTTTGCAATGTAAACGAATTTGGAAAAGTATACTTTTCGTAACCTCATCAATAAATACGACATTGTCGTAGTTCCTGACTGGTTTGATTGTAGCTTATAAGGTATTAACAGTACCTGTTAATTGATGCTGCAATGTATCGATAATACCTTGATGAATGTTATCCGCTTCTTTAGAGTTTAAAAAAGCTAGAAAAACTATTTTGTTAATGAAAGAAGGGGCCTGATTGGATGACACATCTCACAAGAAGCTCCAAAGTTAGCTTACAACCAGTACACCAGTAAACTCCGAATAAATTCCGAAACAAGTTCCATCGATCTTCCAGTGGAAGTTAGTTGTAAAACTATTTATAACGATCTTCTAATAGACTTTTACGTAGTGCCCAGACAGTATAAAAAGTTTCAGAGATGAAAGGAATTGAAGGAATTGAAGGAATTCTTTTCGAACATTTTTTATACCTGCATCCAATAAAATTAAATAATTACCGAGAGTTCCTTCCATAAGGCGAAGTTTTTTATAGCTATGCTTTCTTGTTCAGCAATACGGAAATAAGTGAAGCGTTAACGTCAATTGAGTTTGAAACCAGATCTCATTTTACCTCATGGATACTTAAGGTCATCCTATATAATACACTAGAACATGATGCGTTTCTAAAAGTTTTTTTGAATCTTCTTTTGAAATGAAGTTTCGGTTTTATAAAAGTGTAATACAATGAAAACTCAAGAAGTTATTCTCGACATCCGGCCAACGCATATTCAAGTGAAGTATGAGGCAGTGATTACGGCCATCCGGGTCATGATTTTAGGACTTGGGCTAGACTGGCAATGCGACCAAGAAAAAGACACCTACTTGGAACTAAATGTATCCTTTTTATTCCCCAGTAGAAGAAAATATTCTACCAATAGTTCTCCGATCGACATTTCCAACGGAAGCTGTTCTCTTCTACTCGTATAGTAATCCATTCTCGAAAAATAGTTTCACCCTAAACGACAGTAATTCAATCTTTCAGGCCGAAATTGGGATCAAAGCAGAAGGTGTCAATGTGTTCTTCTGCTCTAATGAGCAAAAGTCCAAGCCTCACTACATTAGGTTATGCAACCAGACAACAACCAGACTTTTAATAGGGAACTTGGTTACTTTACTGGTATCGGAATAAAAGGAAAAAGAAAAAGCAGAGGAGTTGACTCGCTCGGAGGCAGATGGACATAGAATTTCTTTAAGCTATCCTGGGGCTCCTAGGGCTATCCTAGGGCTAACCTAGCTCTTTCAAGGGTTATTTTACGAAATGAACCCTAAAGGAATCTCTTAGATCTTGACAACACTGAGCAACACTGAGCATAACAAAAATTTATTTTGGGGTAGTGTTGGTGGACAGACCAAAAAGCTCATATTTCTAGGTAAATTGGAGCTCAGTAACATTATAAGATTAATCAGAAAATGAAAAAAGTGAATTCATCGAAATGCAGAGCATGCGTGCCGAGGAGTGGAAAGAATCAAAGCAGTTTGTCAAACCATTGAGTTGACAGAAAAGCTTCATTTGGAGTCCACCCGAGAGACAATGGGCTAATGATGGATAAAAACTGTGGCCGGAGCCAATGCGCCTTTTCAACCAACTAAGAACACAATAGTCTTTAAAGAAAATATATACTTCGGTTTTTAATATTCGAAACCTTTTTCGTTAAATTCTGCGTCTGTCACTGCGACAGTTCAATCTAAGAATATTACCGTTAATGAGAAAAACTTAACTTCAAGAGATATTAAGAATCGTCAGCAGCCTTTAATAATTTCATATATTACGAGGGCTGCTATATATAATTCATTTTTTTGGTTAATCACGGACCGAACGAACGTATCCCGCAGCGTCAATTGTTTTTTATTATATATCAGAAGTGTTACTCTTAGTGGCAGGTGAATAAAAGACAATAAAATCAGAAAAAAAACCAAAAGAAAAAACCCCAAACGTACTGTGTTTTGCTGTTAATTAGTTGTGGGTGAACAGGCTGTGTTTCTTTATCACATTCTATTCTTAAATAATTTGTGCGGAAAGACCTAGCGCCGAGGTAAGTGGTGGCTAAAAACAACAATTTAAATATTGGTCCTTCGAGCCATAGTGAAAGGCTTTGGCAAAATAAAAAAAAAAGTGCAAAATAAAAATTATTGGCGAAAACAAAAAAAAATTGTGCAGTGTTTTACACATAAGTGCATATTTTTTATACCGAGTGAACAGATTTGGAAAAAACAAAACAATTTTTTATAAGCAAAATTATACGAGTACAAAAATTATACAGTGGAAAAACAAAAAAAAAAAAACAAGTAAGGAAGGGCTAAGTTCGGGTGTCACCGAACATTTTATACTCTCGCATGATAAAGTGATAATCGGGATTTCATTATACGTCATTTACATATTTTTCAAATACCGTATTTTTGTAAAGTTTTCTTCCGCTATCATCATTGGTTCCTAATGTATATGTATATTATACAGAGAAGGCATCAGATGGAATTCAAAATAGCGTTATATTGGAAGAAGGCTACAACCACGCCGATTTCACCCATATTTCGTACATGTTATCAGGGTGTTAAGAAAATATTATATACCGAATTTCATTGAAATCGGTATAGTAGTTCCTGAGATATGGTTTTTGGTCCATAAGTGGGCGACGCCACGCCCATTTTCAATTTTTAAAAAAGCCTGGGTGCATTTCTGCCATTTCTTCCGTAAAATTTAATGTTTCTGACGTTTTTTGTTAGTCGGTTAACGCACTTTTAGTAATTTTCAACATAACCTTTGTATGGGAGGTGGGCGTGGTTATTATCCGATTTCTTCCATTTTTGAACTGTATATGGAAATGCCTGAAGGAAACGACTCTGTAGACTTTGGTTGAGATAGCTATAGTAGTTTCCGAGATATGTACAAAAAACTTAGTTGGGGGCGGGGCCACGCCCACTTTTCCAAAAAAATTACGTCCAAGTATGCCCCTCCCTAATGCGATGCTTTGTGCCAAATTTCACTTTAATATCTTTATCTATGGCTTAGTTATGACACTTTATAGGTTTTCGGTTTTCGCCATTTTATGGGCGTGGCAGTGAATCGATTTTGCCCATCTTCGAACTTAACCTTCTTATCGAACCAGTAAATACGTGTACCAAGTTTCATTACAATATCTCAATTTTTACTCAAGTTACAGCTTGCACGGACGGACGGACGGACAGACAGACATCCGGATTTCAAGGTCATCCTATATAATCACCCTGATCACTTTGGTATATATAACCCTATTTCTGACTCTTTTAGTTTTAGGACTTACAAACAACCGTTATGTGAACAAAACTATAATACTCTCCTTAGCAACTTTGTTGCGAGAGTATAAAAAGAAGTAAGACATTAACGATCAGTGACCACATAAGAGTGCAGTGCATTGGCGAAACATATATACATATGTACATGAATCTACATAAGTGTGAATAAAAGGGGAAAACATTGGCCCTCAAAAGAAAACGAAGGTGCAAACTACAAAACACATACATATACATTAGAGCTCCCACTCGACATTTCCCGGCAAATCCCGGACTTAAAACTCCTCCGGGATTTAAAATTAATTAAGACATTCGGGATTTTTGTCTTCTTTTTTTAAACACTTTAATTATTATTTTTTCATAAACAAAGTTGTATTTACAATAGATGAACATTGCCAAAAAACAATTAGTAAGAATTTAGTACTTTACAACACTGTTTGATCAAAGTTACAGCTGTTAATTGTCAAAAAGTACAATACTAATGATGTTGAGAATCGCGATATCGATTTAAAAATAATCGAAAATGAAAAGGAAAAAACGTTGAAGGAAAGGTTGCAAGAAACTGTCAGAGAATCTCGCGCTTTAAAAAGAGATGTCTCATTATCAGTAGAGGAAGCGGTACCAAAGAAAATAAATTTACTTCTTGGGGGTGGCGGGCTTGGCAGCAATCTGGAGGTTGCTTGTAATTTCTTAAAGACAATACCACCAACTAGTGTCGAATGCGAGCGTTGTTTTTCAGTGTCTGGAAGCATTTGCACTAAAATCAGATCTAGTTTAAACGATGAAACAATGGATGCGCTTGTATTTTTAAAATACTATTTAAAATTAGTTCCTACAGAAATCGATCTGTTATTTTTATTATTTGTTTTTTGACAAAATAATATATGTATATATAATACCAAATACATAGGTATATTTTTAATTTAATTCATGTAACTGATTCGAAATAAAAAGTGAATTATATATTTTTTTCAATTTATAAGAAATAATAATTATTATTAAATAATAATTTTTTTATTATAAAGAACCCAAGAACATGGTCATACTTAATTGAATCTATGTAACTGATTGGAAATAAAAAAAAATTTAACTTTTAAATTTATAAGCAATAATTAGCAATTTTTATTTTCTCCGTTTTTCCGAGGAATCCTATATAAATTTCATATCCGTTGAAATCCTGGAATTCCACAACATTCCGGGAGCGGGAGCTCAATATACATATAATAATAAGTAAGGAAGGGCTGTTCTGTCACTCGAAGATTTATACTCTCGCATGAATAAAGTGATAATCCAATTTCATAATACGTCATTTAGATATTTTCAAATACCGTATTTTTGTTAAGTTTTATTCCGCTGATCATCATTGGTTCCTAATGTTTATACTCGTTTATCACATCAGATGGAATTCAAAATAGCGTTATATTGGAAGAAGGCGTGATTGTGAACCGATTTCACCCATATTTCGTACATGTCATCAGGGTGTTAAGGAAATATTATATACCGAATTTCATTGAAATCGGTCGAGTAGTTCCTGAGATATGGTTTTTGGTCCATAAGTGGGCGGCGCCACGCCCATTTTCAATTTTAAAAAAAAGCCTGGGTGCAGCTTCCTTCTGCCATTTCTTCCGTAAAATTTAATGTTTCTGACGTTTTTTGTTAGTCGGTTAACGCACTTTTAGTAATTTTCAACATAACCTTTGTATGGGAGGTGGGCGTGGTTATTATCCGATTTCTTCCATTTTTGAACTGTATATGGAAATACCTGAAGGAAACGACTCTATAGAGTTTGGTTGACATAGCTATAGTAGTTTCCGAGATATGTACAAAAAACTTAGTAGGGCGCGGGGCCACGCCCACTTTTCCAAAACAATTGCGTCCAAATATGCCCTTCCCTAATGCGATCCTTTGTGCCAAATTTCACTTTAATATCTTAATTTATGGCTTAGTTATGACACTTTATAGGTTTAATATACTACCATCCCACCAAATTTCCGCCATTTTGTGGGCGTGGCAGTGCGCCGATTTTCCCCATCTTCGAACTTAACCTTCTTATGGAGCCAAGGAATACGTATACCAAGTTTCATCATGATATCTCAATTTTTACTCAAGTTACAGCTTGCTCGGACGGACAGACGGACGGACGGACAGACAGACATCCGGATTTCGACTCTACTCGTCACCCTGATCACTTTGGTATATGTATATAACCCTATATCTGACTCTTTTAGTTTTGGGACTTACAAACAACCGTTATGTGAACAAAACTATAATACTCTCGTTAGCAACATTGTTGCGAGAGTATAAAAAGAGCGGGCGCGAAATAAAAAATAAATGACATAGCGGGCGCGAAGCCGGTTCAAACAACAAAAATATACATACTTAGATTAATAACCACCAACAATCGGGCGCGAAGTAATACAAAACTAACATAAAATTTTGACAACAATATCACCATCCCACCAAAATTCACCACACCAAAGGAAAGAACTGGCAGACGAGGCCACTAACGCACACACTGGGAGGAGAAGCCAAAAAGCACACACACTCTAGTCCACAATACACTCAAATTGTCTCCAAAAACCCCTGGCGGAAATTCAAGTGAGTTGTATCGTACCTATCAGTATTTATATAATATATGTATATGTATGGTTTTTTTTTTTCAAATAAAAAGGAAAATTGATTGCAAAAACTAAGAATAAAGATAAATTTGTGGTTCTAACCATCAGTTAGAATAAAAGAAGATAAAATCGTTGCCAAACTGTTTCATTATTCGGTTTATTTCCCCGTTAAAACCGGAA